>NC_140965.1:58821575-59004075 GCF_056783735.1 Eptatretus burgeri
TGTCCATATCCATACACCCTCCTTACCAGGAAACCAGGTGGGGGAGACAGTTTAGTCACCGACAACCTCACCATGAAACAGGTTAGTACAAGTTGACAGGGTTCCTGTAGCAAATCACAGATCTGGTCTGGCCTGACCTGACTTGACAGCATACGGGGTACTGCACAACATCAGGAATACATGGTGTGCACGTGCATTGCTAGCTAATATTAAAATGGCTCATCTTCACCGTTCTTCTAGAGCTTTTGAAGTACAGGAATACAATATTCAAGATGTCGAAAAACATTTAAAATCCTTTATCATATCAGAGGGTCGAAAAATACATTTTCTTCCAGTATTCTGCTTTTTGTGCATGCCCAAACTCAACAGTATCTTGACGTTAAACGACTTCACTGTAGATCATTCGATTGTAAAGTTTTATGTCAAATCATAATATTTACATTGCAAATACACATCCTTTAAAATTGATTGATGCACATTCTCCCAATTAATGTGAAAGACGACCTGTATTCTGCTGGCATTCACATTTTGTCTTGGCCTGGAAATAGCCTTGATCTCAACAGATTGAGAACTGCTGGAACATTGGAGGCAGAAAATTGGCTGAATGGCATGAAGAACCATAATTAAACTTCACACCTCTTTGATGCAGTTATTGATCGAGAAAATTGCAGTTGAATGCTTCAATAATCTAATATCATCCATGTCCAAGAGCTATTATATGAAGTTGTCCTCAAGGCTAAAGGAGGTCCAACTAATTCACAAATGATTCTTTGTTTTGTAGCTTGATCTTGTTTCTGTAACTTAAGTTCGTTGGAGGGTGTTTAATTTTGCCGTTTCCCTCTGCAAAACGATGTGATGCTTGTTGTCACGTTTCCCTGAGATCAAGACTTTTTGATAAGTGAAGAAGAAAACTATTGCTTCCTTCACCAACTGAGTATAAATCTTGTTAGTGTGCTTGCATTGTGAAAAAGAAATGATCCAAAGCAAAATAAATAATGCCATTAAGTTAATCATCACACATACCGGAGAGTACTTTCTTCTTGAATACAAGAAAAAAAAAGTAAGGTATATAAGGTGAGGTTATTGGATGTGTTCTTTACAGGTGAATGTCTCCATCATTCATAAATTAATATTTTTTCCACGACTACATAGTTTATACATTAGCTACTGAGAAGTTAACCATGCTATTCCACATCCAGAACAGAATTGAGTCAATATACTAAAGTCATCCTTCAAGGTCAGTACATCTCTTTTGTTAATAGTAGCTCCAAACTGTTTTTTAGTTCTGATCAGCTAATACTGATCGTTGTTCAATGGAGTTGAATGGGGTTATAAACAGGAACCTGAACTTTGGATCCCTCTTCATCAAAAGTTGAAATGTGTAATGTAGCCCACCTTAACAAAAGTTGTATTGTGTGATATATTGTAAGTATGTCCATGTGCTTACAAGGTTGACAATTCTTGGATATGGTACATGCAGGAGGAAATCCTGTTTCGGTTATATTTAGGTTTCATGCAACTTTAATCCTTTAAAGAGACCTTTGTGAAACGTAGAAAGTTGTGGTGGTTGCTAATTTGTCAGTAATTGAACAGCACAGAACAGATCAGGTGTAACAGAACAAAAGGAACAAGAGAGAGAGAGAGAGAGAGAGAGAGAGAGAGAGAGAGAGAGAGAGAGAGAGAGAGAGAGAGAGAGAGAGAGAGAGAGAGAGAGAGAGAGAGAGAGGAGTGTGGTGGGGGACAGCAGAGTTGAAGGACAAGGTAGAGGCGGACTTGGCCAAACAACGGGTGTGGGGAGGAATGGGGGGCAGAAAAGGACACGTGGGGTGGAAAAGATGGATACAGAAGGAAATTCTCAGGAATGAAAAATGGAAATTTGGAAGGAGGAGGGCTTAGGGTGGGGGTGTGGGGGGTTGACGACATTCAAAAAGATCATGGTTTTGGATTGAAGATGATCTCAGAGGGTGTTGAACAGCTGTCTTTCAAAATTGAAGGGAAGAATGGCATTGAAGAGAATGTGGAAGTTGGTTCCACATGAGACAAATAAGTGGAAAAATTGAGTGGAGGTGAGCAGTAATCCTAGTTTTAGGTAGTTTCACCAGAAGGAGGTTGATGGTGGACCGTGCGAGCTATGCAGAAACCTGGGGGAGATGGTGTCAAGCAAAGGAAGGTGTGAGACAAGGGAGCCAGCTCAGATAGAAGAGCAGTACTCCATCAAGCTGTGGATGAAGACCTTCGAGGTAGATGGAAGTTCATTTGTGCCAAGGAAGGACTTTGTATGGCTGAGTATGCCCAGTCGGCGACTGGCTTTGGAGGCAACATTAAAATATGGTTTCCCAAGAAAGATCATGGCTGATCGTGAGACCCAGTCAGGCTGAGGTGAGACATGACAGGAAGGCTCGTCAAGCTGAGTTGGCTGGAACCCAGAAACCTGGGG
Source organism: Eptatretus burgeri (assembly GCF_056783735.1). Taxonomy (NCBI): domain Eukaryota; kingdom Metazoa; phylum Chordata; class Myxini; order Myxiniformes; family Myxinidae; genus Eptatretus; species Eptatretus burgeri. The sequence continues at coordinate 58,824,013 of NC_140965.1, forward strand.
GAGATGGTGTCAAGCTAAGGAAGGTGTGAGACAAGGGAGCCAGCCCAGATAGAAGAGCAGTACTCCATCAAGCTGTGGATGAAGGCCTTCGAAGTAGATGGAAGTTCATTTGTGCCAAGGAAGGACTTTGTATGGCTGAGTATGCCCAGTCGGCGACTGGCTTTGGAGGCAACATTTAAATATGGTTTCCCAAGAAAGATCATGGCTGATCGTGAGACCCAGTCAGGCTGAGCTGAGACATGACAGGAAGGCTCGTCAAGCTGAGTTGGCTGGAACCCAGAAACCTGGGGGAGATGGTGTCAAGCTAAGGAAGGTGTGAGACAAGGGAGCCAGCCCAGATAGAAGAGCAGTACTCCATCAAGCTGTGGATGAAGGCCTTCGAGCTAGATGGAAGTTCATTTGTGCCAAGGAAGGACTTTGTATGGCTGAGTATGCCCAGTCGGCGACTGGCTTTGGAGGCAACATTAAAATATGGTTTCCCAAGAAAGATCATGGCTGATCGTGAAACCCAGTCAGGCTGAGCTGAGACATGACAGGAAGGCTCGTCAAGCTGAGTTGGCTGGAACCCAGAAACCTGGGGGAGATGGTGTCAAGCTAAGGAAGGTGTGAAACAAGGGAGCCAGCCCAGATAGAAGAGCAGTACTCCATCAAGCTGTGGATGAAGGCCTTCGAGCTAGATGGGAGTTCATTTGTGCCAAGGAAGGACTTTGTATGGCTGAGTATGCCCAGTCGGCGACTGGCTTTGGAGGGCAACATTGAAATATGGTTTCCCAAGAAAGATCATGGCTGATCGTGAGAGCCAGTCAGGCAGAGCTGAGACATGACAGGAAGGCTCGACAAGCTGAGTTTGCTGGAACAATTTAGGCTGTCCATGGGGAGCAGCGAGCCATGGTGGCCAACCTGGCAGGTGTGCAGGATGGGCAGTGTGAGATGGCAGTTGGTCAGGCCAGGTTAGAGGGGGAGGTAAATGGGCTAAAGGGGAAAGTAGACAGGTTAGTAGTTGGGTTAAAAATGGAACAAAGGGTGCTAAGTGAGGAATTAAAAGGGAATACAGTAAACCTTCAAATATTGCAGGTTTAGATCAATCACAGGCAACCTATTGTGTTCCAATTTAATTATCATGGTTTTTCATTTCAGCCAATCATAGTTTTTGAGCTGAGATAAGTCATTGTTTGCATCCTTATGTGCAATTAACTCCATCCATCCATCAGGAGCATACTCTATATGGAGCAACAATGCTGCTGAAGCAGTCTCCTGGGCTATTGGGCACAATCCTGGACAGGTTACCACTCAAACACAGGATACTCAAATGGCTCAATCATTCAGGCAAGCTGGAACTCATTTTGCTGACCTCAGAACAATGAGTGCCTGAGCCAACCCCATCTGGTATTAATTCAACAGCCAAGTGGGATTTGAACTAAGGACTATTGGATCCCAAGCCCACCACCCGAACCATTAAGCGAACACCAAGCATATTGTTGAGTATCCCCCTCTAAAATGTGCTTACTCTCATGGTTGGTTGTGTCCAATTCAATTGTTGTCGATACTGGAATCATGGCACATCAATTGCTAAGAGGGTGGTAGAACTGGGGAGAGTGTGGAAATAACAACACAATCATCATCACACCATTTGAAAGCCTTTATCCCTGAGCAGGAGTCAGCTTGTTGCAGGCTCCAATCATGCTTCCCTTTCTTGTGGCAATGTTTTTACGGCTGGATGTCCTTCCTGACGCCAACGCTTCAGTCGCCTTCGACCCTGCAGGGATAATTACCAGTATACTGGTGCTCATTTTGCCGACCTTCGGAAGAATTACAGGCTGAGACTACCCCCCTGATGCTAACTCAGTGGCCAGCGGGGCTCGAACTCTGGACCGCGAGGATCCCAAGCCACCGCCCTAACCACTAAGCCACACCAGACTCATGGACATAACACAATATACACCTCTAATACAAATGGCCTCTAATACATTACGAGTCTTTTCTTGTTTCTCGCACATCATTCATTGTAGTAATCAGTCCAGCATATGGGAATAAAGCCAAGTTTAAAAATGAATCGAAATTGAACAGGAAATGACTTATGGAGATCCTGTAGCACGAGATCTACTCGATCTAGAAGACACACAACTATAGTGGGGCAACTTAGCATAACAATTGTGCATTTTGTGAGGAAAGCACCAAATTTGGCACACTAGTAGCCTATCATATTATGAACAGATTTGGATATTGGGCCATCTCAAAAATTTTGATGGCAGTGGAAAATGGCTGCGACAGCCATCAGTGGCTGAATTTGAGATGGCCCAATATCCAAATCTGTTCATAATATGATAGGTTACTAGTGTGCCAAATTTGTTGCTTTCCTCACAAAATGCACAATTGTTACGCTATATATTAGCTAAGTTGTCCCACTACTAGTTAATAATGGCAACCAAACGTAAAACGATGCACAATATTCATTGTGCTAAAAGGCAGAGAAAGGTTATGACATTGTGCAAAAAAATTAAAATTGTTAGATCGGTTGATAAGAGGTAAAAGTGCGGCATTTGTGGGCTGCCATTACGGGATCAATGAATTGACTGTGTGGTAAAAGTGAGTCAACTATCTGTGCTGAGTATTCCCACGAGCAAAGAGCAAATGTCTCATTCAAATCCCGTGATCCTCTTACTGAAAGGAAGATAAAAGTGCTTAATGTTTTGATCAAGGACCAAACAGACAAAAATGCCTTTGAGTGGACTGATGTATGGGAGAAACCATTGTGGATTTACTCGGATTTTGAGTGGACCGATGAATGGGCGAAACCATTGTGGATGTACTCGGATTTTGAGTGGACCGATGTATGGGCGAAACTATTGTGGATTTACCAACGTTTCCACGAGGCATGTGGGGCCAAAAGCTCCAGTTCAACGATGGCCGATCATGATGCTGCGATAAACTGCCCAACACAGCGAAGGGAACCAATTGAGGTGAAGGGATTTATGAAGCAGGTTTCTAACGCCGAAGAGATGGGATTATTTTGGGAGAGGATGCTGCCTTGTAGTCCTGTCCAAGCAGAAAAGATCTGCTTTTGGTCAAGGTGGCGAAAGATAGTCTTACCCTTCTTCTATGTGGCAATGCTTCAGGCAACTTTGTCGTGCTCCCGATGATCCAACAGCGATCATAAGTTCTACATTCACATCTTTCGAACCTTCACCCCCCTCCAACAGCATCATCATCATCATCCTGAGCTTGCTCTTGTGTTTTATATTTCAGACAGAGTATGCAATATGTTTACCTTCACCCACCTTGCTGTTTTGTAATACATTTAAAAGGTTGGTTTCGAAAATGTGTTAGCAGCTTCAAAGATGAACCAACGAGTTGTTGTTTTTCTTTCCGAGGAGCGCTACGTCGCTCAGGCAGTTGAAACCGATTTGTCTTTACCGCCAGATATTTTCGTTCACGTTAGTATGTTGGACTCACCGGCAGTGAAAGTCACTTTATCTAATTTGCCACCTTTCGTTAAAAGCGAACAGATCCTGTCCGTTTTAAAACAGTTTGGCACGGTGGTGTCAAAAATCTCCATGATTCCTTTTCGTTTGCGTTCGGATTCCACAGTCTGCCATATCATGACCTTCCGGCGGCACTGTTACATGGTGTTAAAAAACAACGCTCAATCGCTCAATGCCTCAGCGACGTTGGTAGTTTAAAATCGAAATTACCGAATGTACATCGCAACAGAGACAATGACGTGTTTCACGTGTGGTGCCTTCGGACATTTAAAAGGTGCTTGCCCGAAGTATATATCCGGTGGCACATCTAGACAGTTAGGAACAACCGCCGATCCTAGTGGCACATCTAGAGTCGATATTAGTAATAATAATGGCGCCTCTGCAACGGGAGATCGACCTTCACATTCGAGCGTGGAAACTGATAATTCTCCAGCTGATGACGCGAGTTTAATCACCGTGTCCTCCAAGAGGAATTATAAAAGAGGAAGCGGAAGTGAGGACACACAGGCGAGCTGTTCGAAAAAGATAGTGCCATCGAATGAACGCAATGTTTCTATCCAAGAAACAGAAGCTCCTGCAGCTGGTCCTCTGCTGCAGAATTGGTTCAGTGTGTTCGGTGAAAACGGAGGAGATGTTTCCGTTCATTCCTCTCACGAACAAGGACCGAGCGCAATGCCCCAAGATGTTGTCACCACCCCGGTCACTGACATTAAAATCAAGAACCACAAACTTGCTCTCGTCGCGCGCCCTGCTGATGAAGAAGTGTCTGAGGTAATGGAGGATGAAGAAATAACAGCCCAGAGGGAGAGTGCGAAGCCTCCGATACAAAAACGGTAATCCCTGTTACGGTCTTTAAAACTCCCGCTGTGGAAACAGCTTCACCTTTAGCAGAAGACGATTTTCCCGTTGTGAGAGCATCGACTTCAGTGTGTGAGGAGAAAAATAAAAACCATTCAGATTACGACTCAGATGGGGCCTCGTCGTTTGCCTCGAGTGCTGGTAGCGAGGTCTGGAACGACCCAGCAATAGCCAAGGAACTGGAGGGTGATGATGATTCCAACTGGTGATCCAAGGAAATGGAGGGTGATGAATAGCCAAGGAACTGGAGGGTGAACTGGAGGAACTGTAGGGTGACCCATGGAAATTCTCCAGTTTCTTCAGGACACTTTTCGAAAGAAAAACGTTAAGATTATAACCTTCTTCCCGAACCTGTCTGGCTTTATAACCTCTTCAAGACGTCTCCTCCTCAAGGCTGAACAACTTGGTGTGACTGAGTCACAAGTATTTCGCCTTAGGAAGTGTGTATTGAAAGCTCGGAAGGAGCTACAAGCACGACCCAACTTCCCTTTACCTGATAACCCCTCCCGACCTACACTATGACCTTCTCTATTGTAACTTTAAATATAAATGGGGGACGTTCACCCCTGCGCAAAGCTCAGGTAAAGTTGCTTGTCGAGCAAAAACATTTTGATGTTGTCCTTTTGCAAGAGACAAGATGTAGAACTTCGTGCTCGAGCGAATGGACTCGCATCATGAAAGGACAATGGTTCTTAGTAGCTTGACCTGTCCTAGTGCTGGAGTGGCTATTTATTTAAATCCCTCTTTCTGTCCTGAAAATGTCACTTTTAAGGAGATTATTAAAGGGCATTTAGTTTCAGTTAATTTCCTTTATAATGGTTATAAACACACTTTAATAAATGTATATTCACCTAGTACGAGCACAGAAAGACTAGTTTTCTTCACACAGTTGGAATTGTTTCTCACACACCTTGATTTTGATGGTCTTGTTTATCTGTGTGGGGACTTTAATTGCACATTGTATCTCACCCTTCATCTTAATGGAGAAGAGCCCCACCCACCAAGTACGGCACCCTTAAAGAGGGCATTGTCCAAATTCTCCCTTATGGATGTATGGAGACTCCAGAACCCATCTGCATGACAATACACGTGGTGCCGATGTGCAAATGGCCGGCTATCTCTTGCAGGGATAGACAGATTTTACATCAATAATGACTCTTTAAATGTCATAGACCATGTTGACATCACCCCAAGTGGTTTTCAGACTATCACATGGTTGTTCTTCATAGACTTTGCCCGGTTTGAAATCGTGGAACTGCCCATTGGACCTTCAATGCGAGTCTTCTGCAAGATGACGCTTTTCCTGTCACCTTCTGAGCCTTTTGGGAAGCTTTACTACTACGGAAGCCCTCCTACTCCTGCCTCGCACAATGGTGGGACAATGCGAAAACCCATATCAGGACCTTTTGCCAGCAATATAGCTCCTTTTGTACCAAGAATGAATCTGCGCTGCAATCTCTAATTGCTAAAGAAATATTGTCTCTCCAGTCAAGCCTTCAAACTCCCAGTGCTGAAAGGACTAGTTCTCTACTAACAATGAAGAAAGCCCTCCTCGCTCAACTCTGTACAAAACAAGGCAGAGGGGCTCTAATAAGGCTGCGAATGGAGAACTACAGCTTTATCGATACTCCTTCCAAGTTTTTTTTGCGTTAGAAGTGCAAAAAAAGAGAAACCAGCAAATAACTTCGCTGCGGGCACCAGGAGGCCGAGCAACACACGATCCAAAAGACATTAGAAGCTTGAACAAGCAACACTTTTCTGACTTGTATTGTGCCAGAAACACAAAGGAAGACATGATTCATTCCTTAACTACTTCTTTGCCCACCTTGTCTGAATCTGCATGTCAAAAACTTGACAAGGAAGTGACTCTCGACGAACTTTTTATTGCTTTGCAAACTTTGCCTACAGGTAAAGCTTCTGGACTTGATGGAATCCCTGCAGAGTTTTACAAAGCCTTCTGGGATTTGTTGGGACCTGAGCTGCTTGACCTCCTGGTTGATAGTCTACGGTCAGGCTTGTTACCACTTAGCTGTTGCAGGGCCATACTCGCTCTCATACCTAAGAAAGGAAACTTCCAGGAACTTAAAAATTGGCGTCCCATTTCGCTCCTCTGCACGGACTACAAGATTTTCTCGAAAGTTCTTGCCAACCGCCTCAAACCTTTGATTGAGGAGATTGTACACCCCAATCAGTCTTACTGCATTTCTGAAAGGGCAATACACGATAGTATTTTTATTGTCCATGACATGATCGATATTTGTTTTGCTGAACTCAGAAATGTAGGTCTGGTGTTTTTAGACCAAGAAAAAGCTTTCGACAAATTGATCATTCTTATCTATTTGTTGTTTTACGGGGGTTTGGTTTTAAGGAGAATTTTACTTGCTATATCAAACTATTGTATAATAATATTTTTCAGTGTGCTCAAAGTGAATAACATCTTAAGTCAGCCTTTCCCTGTTACCAAGGGTATCCGTCAAGGGTGCCCCCTGTCTGGCCTTCTCTACTCCCTATCAATTGAACCTTTACTCCATCGTTTACGCACGCGGCTACAAGGGTTTTATCCTCTGCCGTTAGAAGATCCCGTAAAAACCATTGCTTATGCGGATGATCTCTGTGCAATTGTGCGCTCAGATGACGATGTTCGTGCTTTGGTTGAGTCTGTCAAGGAATTTAGCCTGGCTAGCTCAACTAAAGTTAACATGGAAAAGAGCAAAGCTTTTTATTTAGGTCCACAGAATGAGACTCCCCCTCCAACCCTGCCAGGGCAGCTTGAATGGACCAATGAAGGAATACACTACCTCAGGGTCTTTCTTGGAATTCCAGTTTTTATTTCAAAAAACTGGGAATCGCTAATTACCAAAACTGAGCAGCGGTTAACAAAATGGAGGGGACTATTGAAGCAGCTTTCCTACCGGGGTCGTACTCGAGTCATTAATAATCTTGTGGCATCAATGGTATGGCATGTTTTTAAGGCACTGCAGGCCCCAGTTTTTATCCTAAGAAAACTTCAAAGTCTTTTTGTGGATTTTTTCTGGGGGGGGGGGGGGGAAGCACTAGCTCCGGCCAGGATTACTAAGCCTTCCGACAACAGAGGTTGGACAGGGGCTAATAGAGGTAACGAGCAAAGTGATGGCTTTCCGCCTCCTCTCAGCACGAAGGCTTCTATACTCCGACGTCCCATGGAGAGCTTTTGCCCATTGCTTGCTTAAGCAAGCTGGAAAACTTGGCTATGGTGACGAGCTCTTTCTTCTCAACATGAAGCACGTGGATATGACATCGGTCCCCCTTTTTTACCGAAGCATGCTGGAAGCATGGCAGGCGTTTTCTTTTCGCCGTGAAACCAGTGCTTACTCCCTTCAGATGTTTTTAAAGGAACCAATATTTTTAAATCCTTTTTTTAATGGGGTCTGTAGTGACAGACCTTTCATGCAAAAGTTTATTGATGTCGGCGTTACCAGAGTTGAACACCTCAGGAACCCCCTTGTAAATAGATGGAAGCCAGCTGCTGACATTGCCGTGGCCACCAGTGTGAGGTCCATCAGAGTTATTGGCAGAATTTTCTCTGTGATCATACGGACCTTTAAGCAAACCGGGTTAAAATGGGACCCAGACATTGAAGATGCCCTCCATCTTTCCCAATGTCCTTTCCCAAATCTGTTAATTTTATTTCAAAGTTTTATGCCCTTTAACCGGATGGAGAAATCCTCAGTGTACAATCTATGTATTCTCACCCTTTTTCCTGACAAACCTGCAGAGCCACAAGCTCATTGGCGAGCGCTGCTTCAAGCTAACCTTTCCACTACAATAAAATGGCAGGTGATGTGCAGAGAACCTATTGTCAAGTGCTCAGGCGATCTGCAGTGGCGGCTGGCGCACAGCATCCTGCCTTGCAATGTCCTGTCCCACCATATATGTCCTGAAAACTCGGAATTGTGCCCCTTTTGCAACACCCCGGATACCATTTTGCACATTTTCATTGAATGTTCAAGGTTGGCCTCGCTTTTTGGAATCATGTCACGTGTGATCCGGGGGCTCGGTTTGTCTTTTACACATTGTGTTTTTATACTTGATTTTAATGTCTTGTATCAATGTAAAAATGAATGTCTTTTAGCAAACTTTTTGTGTTCTGAAGCAAAACTTGCCATTTATTTATCGAGGAAGCGAAAATTGCAGAACACTGATGTTTTAGCTGATGACGTCTTAACTATTTTTAAAGCATTGTTTACATCGCGTGTTCTTTTTGAGTTTGAAACTCAAGATCCTGCTTTATTTAAAAACCGGTGGTGTGTGAAACAATCCTTATGTAGCATGGTTGGTGGTGCTACAAGAATCAATTTATTAATTTAATATTACCTCTTTCTTACCCCTTCCTTTCCTGGTTATTCATTTTGATGCTTGTACAAACATACTTCACTATGTGAAACTTGAATTTTCTCGTAACAAAGGGGAGAAGTCTCTCTCTCTCTCTCTCTCTCTCTCTCTCTCTCTCTCTCTCTCTCTCTCTCTCTCTCTCTCTCTCTCTCTCTCTCTCTCTCTCTCTCTCTCTCTCTCTCTCTATCTCTCTCTCTATCTCTATCTCTATCTCTATCTCTATCTCTATCTCTATCTCTATCTCTATCTCTCTATCTCTCTATCTCTCTATCTCTCTATCTCTCTATCTCTCTATCTCTCTATCTCTCTATCTCTCTCTCTCTCTCTCTCTCTCTCTCTCTCTCTCTCTCTCTCTCTCTCTCTCTCTCTCTCTCTCTCTCTCTCTCTCTCTCTCTCTCTCCGTCTCTCTCTCTCCGTCTCTCTCTCTCCGTCTCTCTCTCTCCGTCTCTCTCTCTCTCTCTCTCTCTCTCTCTCTCTCTCTCTCTCTCTCTCTCTCTCTCTCTCTCTCTCTCTCTCTCTCTCTCTCTCTCTCTCTCCGTCTCTCTCTCTCTCTCTCCGTCTCTCTCTCTCCGTCTCTCTCTCTCTCCGTCTCTCTCTCTCTCCTTCTCTCTCTCTCTCCTTCTCTCTCTCCCTCTCTTTCTCTCTCTCTCTCTTTCTCTCTCTCTCTCTCTCTCTCTCTCTCTCTCTCTCTCTCTCTCTCTCTCTCTCTCTCTCTCGCTGCTGGTCGTTTGTTTTATCAGCGTGGTGTCATGGCCACCGTGGGCTGCTGCTCTGTGTTGTGGTGAGTTTTCAATGTCGTTTTCGTCCCTTCCCTCCCCCTCCCTCTTCCCCTTTCCTTCCTATTGTGTTCTGTGGTGGTTTTATTGGTGGTTTTTCTCCTCTGTTATCATTGAGAGAGAGACAGTGAGAGCTGGCCCTCCCTTTGGGCACGGCCTACCCGTTTAGGTTAAGGATAGATTTTGCTTTGAGGTTTTGCTCTCTGCTCTAGCCTGGTGTTGGTGCAGTGGTTAGGGCAGTGGCTTGGGATCCAAAAGGTCCTGAGTTCAAGCCCCGTTGGGCCACTGAATTAATACACCAGGGGGTTGACTCAGCCTGTCATCCTTCCGAGGTCGGCGAAGTGAGTACCAGTGTACTGGGCCGGTGTATACCCCAGTTAAAATAGGTGTACCATATCCCTGTGTCGTAAGAGGCGACCAGGGTTGCGTCAGGAAGGGCATCCGGTGTAAAACATGTGCCAAATCACTATGCGGATCATACGGATGATCCACTGTGGTGACCCCTAATGGGAGCAGCCAAAAGAAGAAGAAGAATTTTTGCTCTCTGCTCTAAACCTGTTTTATTTTAATTTGTTTTGTTATCTTCTTTTAAGTTCGTTTTTGTTAACTCCCTCCTTCCAAAAGTCAGAGGAAGTTGGAGTGCCTTGTTGACTTCCTTTTCCCAAGGTAGGGAGGAGGTTGGGCCCCGTGTACTAAAACATGGCGGCTGCTCGTTCACAGCAATATGCTGCATTCGAGCATTTATCACGTAAACACGGTATAGCTTGCTCTCCACTGGAAGGTATTACACTGGAAGCGATTGTCATGGCAATTGGAAACATAATCGGTTTTGAAAAGGTATGTGCTGCTTCACGTATGAATAAGCGTGTGATCATTTTTGTATCTGATGAAGCGTTCGTTGCTCAAATTGTTGAACAAGGCTTGGCCCTTGATTCTGGGACATTTGTAATGGCATACCCCCTTGACTCTTGTGCACAAAGGGTAGTAATTAGTAATCTCCCACCATTCCTAAAGAATGACTTAATACTTTCAGCCTTGCAGCGCTATGGTGATTGTGTGGCTCCATTAATAATGCTCCCTGTCGGCTTTAAAGACAAACGGGTAAGCCATGTCATGAGCTTCCGCAGACAAGTGTTCATGGTACTTAAAAAAGAATATGGTTCACTTAACGTTATTATGAAGTTCACTTCAAATGGTCATAACTATCAAGTATATGTCTCTACCGATACCCTAAAGTGTTTTGGTTGTGGAGTGATTGGACATATGAAAGAGTTCTGTCCACTCAGTCAGAAACAACCTTCCCTCAATGCTCCTAGTAATGATTTTCAGACTAATACTATCACCTTCACCCGAAATGATTATCCTCCCCCCAATGTTACTGACTCCTTCGGTAACACTCCCCTCCCCAGCATTACTGACACTGCTCGTAAGGTCTCTGCCTCCAATGTCACTGACATTGCTCATAACGATCCTCTTCCCAACGTTACTGATTCTGTTGGTGACGATCCTTGCCTTAATATTAATATCACCAACTCACTAAATAACGTTGAGCTTCAGTCGAATGTTGCAGCTTCCCTTTCAACAAATAAACAAGATAGGCCTTTCGTAATTGAACGAGTTGACACAAGCACTTGTAATGAACAGATGGACACCACAAACGAGGGGTTCGTTACTGTTTCTAAAGTTAAAAAACACAAGTCTTTTGTCAGAAACGTATCACCCTCCGGGAAACGACCAACTAACACGAGCATAAATGGCACTGAAATCTCACTTTCCAACCAATTTGCCTTGTTAGAAGAAGAGGAAAAATCGGATGTTTTACTCAATAATAATATTAATGATGATGGAGTCGATGCCAAATCATTAATATCGAAAGACTGTATTCCTGACCCCCTAGAATGTACCGCTTCACAAAAGGGGGCCTCTCCCCATAACGTAGAGCAGTGTTACGAATGTCATGATAATGCTAAAACACCTACTCGAACTTACAAAACTGGTACTCCCACCGTGCCTGACGAATCTGAGGTCCCTGACCAAATTGATGGAACCTCCCTCCCATGTACAGTTACCCCAGTCAAAATCACCACACCGGATGTACAGATTGATTGTAATTTGGAGGCAGCCGTGCCTGTGATATCTAATCAAGTCACTGCTGAAGAACAGCAGGGTATTGTCGCAGATAGTATGGGAGGATATAAGTCTGACGGGACATCTTCTTCTGTCTCTGTTTCAAGTGATGCGGGTAGCGATACTTCTTCTCTCAAGCTCGAAGACGCTTCTTCAATTTCCCCAGATACTATTCACACCTTCTTGCACAAAAGTTTTCGATAAAAGAATGTCAAAATTAAAGACAATTTTCCAGTTCTAGAAGACTTTATTCAAGTGACCCGAATAATGATTTCCAGACCTGATCGATATAATCTTACTGACCCTCAACGTCATTGTTTGAGGAAATTTTTAAGTCATGCTCGGAACGAACTCAAAAATAATGGTTGATGCTGTTCTACCTGATAACCTCTGTCCTTTCCCCTCTTCATACCTTCGATGAAAATATCCATTGCAAGCTTAAATATCAATGGTGGTCGTAATTCTCTCTGTAAAGTGCAAGTTAAACAACTAATCGAGTGCAACAAGTTTGATATCTTATTACGACAAGAAACTCATTCCACTGACTCTTCTTCAGCTGAATGGGAATTATTTCTTTAAGGACATTGGTTCTTTAGCAGTCTTTCAAGTCCAATTGCCGGGATAGCCATCTACTTTCAGCAAACTCTTCCTTTAACTTTAGTCTCCTTCCAATAAATTGTAAAAGGACATTTAGCTTCCCTGACCTTTTCCATCCGTCAGCAGCTTTTCACCATTGTCAATCTATATGCTCCCAGCACAAATCCTGAAAGATCTTCCTTTTTTGATTGTCTTAAATCATTTCTTGCTAATATCCCCCCCGACCACTTTCTTTGTCTCGGAGGTGATTTTAATTGTACACTAAACCCCCCTCTTGATAGGAATGGTGCTGAGCCACATGCAGCCAGTACGAGAGCTCTTGCTCGCTCCATTTCAAAATTCAAGTTGACTGACATTTGGCGACTGCAACATCCGACGCAACAACAATTTACTTGGTGTGGCTGTTCTAACAATCGAGTGTCTTCAGCTCGACTTGATAAATTCTACGTTTCCAATCATTTTCTTAACCTTGTCTTAAACACCTCAATTCTCCCATCTGGGTTCTCTGATCATCATGTTGTTGTTATGCGGTTTCAATTGCCACGAGTTAAGAGGGGGAGCCCTTATTGGAAGTTTAACACAGCACTTCTTCAAAATGATTTATTTGTTACTTCCTTTAAAACCTTTTGGGCACATTACATCACGATCGATCAGAAGTTCTCTTGTCAACGTCAGTGGTGGGACAATACCAAAGTTCAAATTGGAGTTTTCTGTCAAAACTTCTCACGACACAGTACTCTGAATCGTGACATTGACATAGAATTAGTGAAGACACAAATTCTAAACTTGCAAAATACAGTCCTCCTCTAATCACAATAGACAGCAGCAAATGTTGCATGAAAAGAAAGCTCTTCTGAACGAGTTATTGGTCGAGAAGGCAAAAGGTGCACTCCTTCAAATGAGAATGATTCACCAACAGCAATTAAACACTCCCAGCAGTTTCTTCTTCAAGTTGGAAACAACTTCCAAAAATCAGAAACAAATATTATCCTTGCTTTCTGCTGATGGATAGACGCTGACTGATCTGAGTGATATTAAACTCACTGTTAAAAATTATTTTTCAAACCTCTATTGTGCCAAGCATACTTCGTTAAACCACATGCATCATTTTACTACTTCCTTACCTGCACTTCCTGAAACACAGAAATTGACTGCTGAAGGTGAAATAAACTTAGATGAACTTACAAGTGTTTTAAAAACCTTGCCCACCAGCAAAGCACCTGGGTTAGACGGGTTGCCAGTAGAATTCTACAGCGCTTTCTGGGATCTGCTGGGACCATGTCTATTAACAGTCTTTCAAGAAAGCATACAAGCTGGTGAACTTCCTTTGAGCTGCAGACGTGCTATCCTCTCACTAATCCCCAAAAAAGGTGACCTTCAACTTGTTGAGAACTGGTGCCCAATCTCTCTACTTTCTGCTGATTATAAAATCCTGTCCAAATTACTTGCCAATCGTTTAAAAGTTATAATAGGACACATTGTAACTCCTGACCAGTCCTATTGCATTCCTGGTCGATCAATATTTAACAATATATTTTCTGTTCGTGATTTGATTTCGATTTGCCATTGTCAGAACGTCAATACTGGGCTGATTTTTCTCGATCAAGAAAAAGCTTTCGATAACGTTGACCATTCATATTTATTTGAAGTATTAAAGGGGTTTGGGTTTGGATCTTTCTTTATTTCCTGCATTAAGTTGCTGTATCACAATAATTCCAGTCTACTAAACATTAATACCAGTTTGTGTTCACCTTTTCCAGTTCAGCGAGGAATTAGACAAGGTTGCCCTCTTTCTGGGTACCTGTACTCCCTTTTCATTGAACCCTTGCTCATTCATTTATGCCACAAGCTCTCTGGTTTTTCAGTGGTACCTTCAGTTAAGGTTCTTGTATATGCTGACGATCTGTGTGTAATTGTCAATACTCAATCTGACATTGCTGCTCTTTCAAATGCTCTACAAAATTTTAATCTTGCATCTTCTGCTACTGTTAACTGGAGAAAGAGTAGAGCGTTGTGCCTTGGTCCTTCAGAGTTATTTATCCCTCCTTCGATGCCTAATGCCTTGCAGTGGAGGCATGATGGTGTTAAACATCTGGGTGTTTTTCTTGGGAACGTGACTTTCTCTTTAAAAAAAATTGGGACCAGATGGTGGATCAAATCTCTCACACCCTTAATTGCTGGAAAAGTTTATCCAGCTTACTGTCTTACAGAGGTAGAGTGCTAATAATCAATAATTTAGCTGCATCCAAACTCTGGCATCGGATGATTGCCTTACAACCCCCCAAATCACTAATCCTGAATTTGCAACGAATCCTTGTTAACTTTTCTGGAATGGTATGCACCGGCTCCGAGCAGATCTTCTGAGTGTCCCGCTAGAAAAAGGCGGTCAAGGACTCGTCGACATTACCAGCAAAATACTGTCCTTTCGACTGACTACCTTGCATCAACTTCTATACAAGGAGGTCCTGTCCTGGCGGCCGCTGGCTTTCTGTTTGCTCCTGTAAGCTGGCAAGCTCAAGCTCAAGCTCAAATATGGACTTGAACTTGTTCTACTTGATCTGCTGCGAGTAGACACCTCCTTACTGCCCTCCTTCTATCAAAGTCTCCTAAATGCCAGTCAATGCCTCCTTCCAGTACGAAACAAGGATTCCTATAAATTTAGTAATTTCATGCGTGAACCTGTTTTTTACAACAGCCTCTTTCACCATGACTTTCAAAGCAGGTCCCTCATTCAATCCTTCATTGAATCTGGCTTCTTCCTTGTGGAAGACTTTCTCAATCACACATATTCTGAATGGCAGACTCCGAATCAGATATTGGAAGCTTGCAATGTTAAATCAACACGAATAATTGGACTAATTCTACGTTCAATTGTTAAAGTTTTCAATCTTTTTAATTTATCGTGGCCTCCATCACATGATGTTCAAGGTGCAAGTACAACACAACCTGACTTCCCTGATTTCGTTTTTTCTAACACTCCTTCCATCAAGCCTCTACAAACATGTACAAAGACTGCTATGTATGTGCAATGTCTCAATGTTATTACCTCTGCCAACCCCAATAATGCACTGAATACCCACTGGAAAGAGCTTCTTCCTACAGGGGTTCCATCATCTCCCACCTGGTCTTCCATGTACACATCAGCTGTTTCTAAACGTGTCGGAGACATACAGTGGAGACTCGCACACTATTCCTTGACTTCAAACGTATTCCTCAAAAGATTCAACCTTGTTTCGTTCGATGAATGTCCTTTTTTCCATCAATCCTTGCTTATGTTGGTTGTCAAAGGTTGATCCCAATGTTTGAACTCTTGAAACTTTTTTTCCAAAGATTAGGCTTTTGCTTTTCATTCCATTATTTTATTTTCTGCATACCGGTATCTAACAAGAATGTCGGAATTGAAGTTGCTAATTTCCTGCTCGCTGAAGCGAAACTCGCAACATACATCACTCGCAAGAAGATGATTTCTGGTGTTAATTCACAGGAATGCAGCGCTCTGCTTGCCTTTAAAGGCTCTGTGTGTGCCCGTCTCAAAATGGAATTCCTGTTTTATCGAGAGAGTTCACGAATTAATGACTTCATTGATAAATGGTGTAAAATTGAAGTATTGTGCAGAGTGGAAGGAGAAAATTTATTCCTTTTGTATTAATTTAACATCTCAAGTTATTCCTGTTCCTGATTCACGTTTTGATTGAATCTGCACAATGTTGCATCACTTGTTTCTTTTTGTAATAAAAGGACATAAAAGTCGTCTCAGTCTCAGTCTCTCTCTCTCTCTCTCTCTCTCTCTCTCTCTCTCTCTCTCTCTCTCTCTCTCTCTCTCTCTCTCTCTCTCTCTCTCTCTCTCTCTCTCTCTCTCTCTCTCTCTCTCTCTCTCTCTCTCTCTCTCTCTCTCTCTCTCTCTCTCCCTCTCTCCCTCTCTCCCTCTCTCCCTCTCTCCCTCTCTCTCCCTCTCTCTCCCTCTCTCTCCCTCTCTCTCCCTCTCTCTCTCTCTCTCTCCCTCTCTCTCCCTCTCTCTCCCTCTCTCTCCCTCTCTCTCCCTCTCTCTCAGTCTCTCATTCTCTCTCTCCCTCTCTCTCCCTCTCTCTCCCTCTCTCTCCCTCTCTCTCCTCTCTCTCCCTCTCTCTCCCTCTCTCTCCCTCTCTCTCCTCTCTCTCCCTCTCTCTCTCTCTCTCTCTCTCTCTCTCTCTCTCTCTCTCTCTCTCTCTCCGTCTCTCTCTCCGTCTCTCTCTCCGTCTCTCTCTCTCTCTCTCTCTCTCCGTCTCTCTCTCTCCGTCTCTCTCTCTCTCTCTCTCTCTCTCTCTCTCTCTCTCTCTCTCCGTCTCTCTCTCTCTCCGTCTCTCTCTCTCTCTCTCTCTCTCTCTCTCTCTCTCTCTCTCTCTCTCTCTCTCTCTCTCTCTCTCTCTCTCTCTCTCTCTCTCTCTCTCTCTCTCTCTCTCTCTCTCTCTCTCTCTCTCTCTCTCTCTCTCTCTCTCTCTCTCTCTCTCTCTCTCTCTCTCTCTCTCTCTCTCTCTCTCTCTCTCTCTCTCCCCCGTCTCTCTCTCCCCCCGTCTCTCTCTCCCCCGTCTCTCTCTCCCCCCGTCTCTCTCTCCCCCGTCTCTCTCCCCCCGTCTCTCTCTCCCCGTCTATCTCTATCTCTATCTCCTCCTGCACAGCTTTATCTTCAGTTTTGCCTGACCAACTCTCTTCAGTCTTCTTCTTCTTCTTCTTCTTCTTCTTCTTCTTCTTCTTCTTTCGGCTGCTCCCGTTAGGGGTCGCCACAGCGGATCATCCGTATGATCCGCATAGTGATTTGGCACATGTTTTACGCCGCATGCCCTTCCTGACGCAACCCTGGTCGCCTCTTACGACACAGGGACATGGTACACCTATTTTAACCAGGGTATACACCGGCCCAGTATACTGGTACTCATTTCGCCGACCTTGGAAGGATGACAGGCTGAGTCAACCCCCTGGTGTATTATTTCAGTGGCCCAACGGGACTTGAACTCAGGACCTTTTGGATCCCAAGCCGCTGCCCTAACCACTGCGCCAACACCAGGCTTTAACTCTCTTCAGTCCTGACAAACGCTAATGTTTGTCTCCTGTGGTGTGCATGAACACCATTATAAGCTCGTTCGATAAGATCTCCTGTTCATTTGTGGCGCTCGTCGGTATGCAGCCCTCTCGGAATCCCGTTCTGACATACAAATCATTCTATAAAGGACTGAATTATAACGCTTGCTTCCTGATTTTGGAGCCTCCGTCCTCTGTCCATTTCATGAAATAGTCCATGATCACGAGGATATATTTATTCCCGTAGTGGGTGTGAGGTAACGGGCCCAATATCTCCATCGCTACCTGTTCAAGTAGGGACCCCACCTGATTGAGGTGTAATGGTGCCCTCATCCTCCGTGCCAGCCCCATTTGGTGGTGCAAGTGTCACACGCTCGACAACAGTCTTGAACATTGCTCCTAACTTCACCCACAAGAATCTCCGACGGACCCGAGATGATGTCTTTGTCCTGCACAAACGTCCATCGGGCCGTGTTCCATGCACCTGTTGTAGAATTGTGGTCTTAAATTTGGTGGGGACCATCACCAGCCAAGAAGTAATTTCAGAGGGAATGCCCACCCATTTACAATATAAGATGTTGTCTTGCAAGTCTAAGGCCTTCCACTGAACCAAGTACGCTTCGTTTGTGCCCTAAGCGAAAAGACTTCCTCCACACTAGGTCTCTTACCTTCCCTCACACAATTTTGCACTGGTTCCAGCACAAAATATTTCAACTGGACCGTGCTCTAATGCAACATGCCAAATTCATCCTCTGTGGTTAGTGGCAAGGTTGGTTTCACAACTCTTGCTCTGTGGACGAAGATCTTAAGGGTGGTGCTTGTCAATTGGTCCCTGTCCTTAGGTCATATGCAGAATTAACAGTTTTGTCCCAGGCAAGGGCATCGATAGAGAGCATCAGCATTCCCAAAAGCCTTCCGGGCTCCATAGGCCACATAAAAATCGCACTGCTGCAACTTTTCCAACCACTGTACAATTTGACCCTCGGGTTCACTGAACAGCATGGAGGAATGGTCTGTCTGAACTTCAAATTTTCTCCCACCTAAGTATGAGTGGAAATGGATCATTGCACACAGCAGAGTCAATAACTCTTTACGAGTGATGCAAGAATTTCGCTCGGGCCGACCCATGACTTGGCCGTAATATGCGATCACACCATCAACCCACCAGTGCCTGGAACAAAAGAAAGATCCCATCATCAGTGGGATATGCTTGCATGTTTGCAGATGTTAAACAACCTTTAACGAATGCCTCATTGCACTCTTTTGTCCAAATAAATTGGGTCCCCTTCTTGGTAAGCCAGTGAAGAGGCCTGGTAATCTCTGCAAACTTTGTCACAAAGCACCCTAAGTAAGATTAGAGCCCCCACAGCATCAGTGGAATAGTCACGCCACAACAAAATGAAAGCTACCCGACAGCCAAGCTGCTATACGCAAGAAGAAGTCTTTTGATGGTAGCGGGGCATTACACAAACCAGACTGCATCACAGTGAACTGATACAGTCCCTTACCTGTGAAAACGTCTGCCTTTGCCTTCTCTGTTCGATCCATCTCCACTTGCAAATACCCACACTTAAGGTCCAATGTGAAAAACCAATTTGAAGCCAAAACAACATTGATGATTCGAGGCAAGTGAAAGAAGTCTTTCAATGTGATGTTGTTCAGCAGGGGATAGTCCATACAGAAACACCTGGTACCATCCTTTTTAACAAGCACAATTTATTTTAAACAAAGCCACATTTCCTACCTGGTCTCCAAAGCCAGTCTCCGATTGGGAATCCTCTGTCATGCAAAGTCCTTCCTCGGCCCACCTGAGCCTGATGGAGTTTATCAGCATTCAGTTTATCAGTTTATCTCCCACAAATCAGCGTTCATTGCTATTTTATTTCCGCACATGCGATCACCACAATTATCTCTTAAACTAAGGAGAATTACAAAATATAAGCTCCAGAATGGAACTTACAAGCAGTTCCAACTCCGAGAAAAATGTTCATTTGTCCAATTTGGACATATTTGATATTTTGGGCATCTCCGGGAGGTGTATGTTTAATATGACAGTTCGGTGATTGCCAATTGCATGTCAGGGAAGCCGTTTCTTATAAACTGTTTCATTTTGTTGGAGTACTTACGCCACGTGGCGAGCACTCTAAAATATTTTCCCTGTCACTGAATACTGTATATCGATCGACTTGAACAATTTTCAGGGGTCACTCGCCTGCTTGGGCCATGTGGGCCAGCAACAGGCGGTGGCTGGCTTGCTGAAAATGTGAAATTTTATTTTCCACGACGTTTCCCCTTTTTGTACGATCTCCATTGTACGACCTGTCACTTCACCATATATAAATATAAATATAAATTAAACGTTTCCCTTTTAAAAGTTTCTTCAACTGTTTTGTGGAGTGCTTGGTGAAACCAATTGCCACGTGTTCTTCAAGTTTCAATCGATGGTGATACCATGGTTCTGTAGGTATGAGGTAGGAAGGCAAAATAAATTAGATGATCACACTGGGCATCACATCTGCCAGAATCCCTCAACCCTCTCTCTCACCCCTCTCCCTCTCCCTCCGAACCCTACCCCCTTTCTCCAACCACTATCCCTCCTTCCGACAATGACACCTCTGTCGCTCTGACCCCTCCCCTTCCCCCCTTTACTCTTCTCTCCCTCTCTCCACCTATCTTTCTCTCTCCCAACCCTCCCCCACCCCTCCTCCTCTGTTAGGGGGACTAGCATGTACGAATCAGATTTAGAGTGAGCCGACCGGTGGTCCAAAGGTCGCTGCACGTAGCATGTATGCATGCAGGCAGACCTTTGCCAAGAATATAGCGTGGGTTATAAATGCTCCTGCCGCAGGTGTGTGCGTGTGTGTGTGTGTGTGTGTGTGTATGTGTGTGTGTGTATATGTGTGTGTGTGCGTGTGTGTGTGTGTGTGTGTGTGTATGTGTGTGTGTGTATATGTGTGTGTGTGTGTGTGTGTGTGTGTGTGTGTGTGTGTGTGTGTGTGTGTGTGCACGCGCGCGCGCACGTGTGTGCGTGCATGCAAGTTGCTGTTGCTGCCTGCTATCTCCACATGTGGTGGGTGGGTTTCAGAAGGTGAAAAAGAGACCTATCAGGTGTCAAATGCAAGTTACTGGTTGTGCCTGCTATCTCCACATATGGTGGGTGGGTTTCAGGAGGTGAAATGGAGACCTTCTTGGTGTCAATGTGTGTGTGTGTCGATTGGTATCTTCATATGCAGGTTTCAGAATGTGGAAGGGAGTCCTCTCAGGTCAGGCTCAAAGTGTCCACCTTCATTTCAGTAAGTGGTCATGATTCATGGACCAAGTTGTGAAGTTTTCTGTTCTCAAAGTTTTGTGTCTTGGGCTCTCTTCAGGACCATCGCTGAACCCTAGACAGCTTTCAACTGTAGTTCATTTGTAGTAGTATTCCCTGGGATGATTTTTAATATCTCTGTGAGGTTCTTCGTCATCGTTGCCATAGGTCTAACTACCACTGCAACAACTTTGGCTTTCTTCAGCTTCCTGGATATTTTCATTTCATTCTTTAGGTCTTAGTATTTGGTCATTTTCTTGATTTCTGCATCGTTTAGTCCAAAATAACTGCAATTATCACCTCAATTAGCAATGCCTTCTTCTCTTTTTTGAACCAAAGTATGCTATCTGGTCGCAATGCTTTGCTTTCGATGTTCACGCTCAATGCGATCATTAGGTCATACATGAGAGATAGGTACAGTACTTCCATGTTTTCAGTGATTACTTTTGGTTCATATTCCCTCGAATTTTCTGGAACTGGGACATGAAAGCTTTTGCCCCCGGGCCAGTGGATGACTTTACAAACTGTTGTGTCGTTATGTGTATAGCTGTTCTGACATGAGTTTTTTTTCTTTGTGTGTGTTTGGTCTTTGAGCATAACATATCATTCTCTTTGCTAACCCCACCTCTACCCCTCACCATTCTTCTTTTTTTCTCTCCTTCCCCCTGCCCCCACCCCTCCTCCCTATCTCTCTGTCTGTCTTTCTCTCTCAACCCCTCCTTGCACCCCTCCCTCACACAGTGTATTGCAATGTTTGTTGAAGTAATGCTCTCCCTACCTCCCCCCACCAACCTTCCTAGCTTCTCCCTCTGTCCTCTCCTCTCTCCACCCTTCTGTTCATCCCCTCTCTCTCTTCCCTCCTCTACTCTCCCCTCTCCTTCTCCTCTCTTCCTCTCTCCCCTCCCCTCTCTCTCCCCCTCTTCTAACATCCCCGTCAGCGAAGCGACGGGTTGTATTGGCTTGTACATAATAAAGTGTGGCTTATCTCGCATGCACGGTGCAGTGGCATACTGTACAGAGGCCGTTTAATGTGCAGGGGGCTAGAAGATGCCTTCTGCATCATTCGTGCGTGAGGAGAGGGGTGAGGGCTGCGTTAAAGTTCCCTCAGAAAGAGTTGCATTTTCCACAAGCTTCATCGTGGCCATGACCACATCGGATGCGCACTAAAGAGAGTGAGCCTCGCATGAGATGAGAGAGGAGACAGCTGTGTCCTGTGAGGAGAAACGAGCTTGTAGCTGGTCCTTGTCCTTATCTGAAAAAGGAATATCCAGTGAGGAAGAAGAAGCCGAGGGAAGTGTACAGACAGATACACAAATGAGCTTCACCGGTGAGGAGAAAGTTGTGCAGAGTATGACAAAATAAGGAAAGAGCTCAGTGCAGAAGAGGGCAGGAAGTAAGCCCAGAATGCAGTTTGGTTTGTGTGGAGCTGCTGGTCCCATAGGCACAGCAGAAACGGAGCTGCTTGCAGTTTACATCTCTTTCACTGGTTTGTTTTGACCTTTTTTGACCCATGTGACCCGAAGTCCCCACTCCCTTGGGCATGGACTGTGGGTCGAATCAAAAAAAAATCGTGACATTTCATATGTCCCCCAATATTAATTTGAATATACAGTACAAAGTTTCATTAAAGATTTGGATTGCATGTACATTTTCAAATGTGCCCATCATTGCATTTTTTGGTATTTCACATTTTCATCCTACTCCAGCATAAACCAGAATGGTGTCAAACTCACCCAATGCTCGCCTGTTTATACATTTATCGTTTTTCGTTTTTAAAAGACTAGTCGAATAATATTTTTAATAAAGCATTGCAGTGAAGTCTGATCCAAATAATTTTAAAGCAATATATGTATTTGTATCCTGCAATCAGTAAAAAAAATAGTGTGGTCGATAAAAACATTAGTAGGGAATAACTTGCACCAAAAACTTTAACATTTTCACGCTCACGCTGACGCTGACGCTGATGCTCAAAGACTAGTCTAATAATATTTTTTATAAATCATTGCAGTGAAGTCTGATTCAAATAATTTTAAAGCAAGATATGTATTTGTATATTGTAATCAGTAAAAAATAGTGTGGTAGATAAAAACATTTGGAAAGGAAATAACTTGCACCAAAAACTTAAATATTTTCACGCTCACGCTGATGCTCACGCTGATGCTCAAAGACTAGTCTAATAATATTTTTTATAAATCATTGCAGTGAAGTCTGATTCAAATAATTTTAAAGCAATATATGTATTTGTATATTGCAATCAGTAAAAAATAGTGTGGTAGATAAAACATTAGAAAGGAAATAACTTGCACCAAAAACTTTAATATTTTCACGCTCACGCTGACGCTCACGCCGGGGTATTGCTATAGCTCTCTGTTCTTCGAACAGGCGAGCTAAAAATGATACTGCTTTCGCACCTTATTGGCACGTGATGATCATAACTACAAAGTTTGGTGAATTTCTGTACAACCATTTAGGAGGAGATAGCGTGCCAGACGGACAGACAGACGGAGCCAATCGGAATATCTCTACATAAAAAAAAGAAAGCGTGAGGATAATAAACATCAAGCAAGAATTTGACTGCTGCCACAGCAGTCTGATTAATCACAATATATTACAATGGAAAGTCGATTCAGGAAAAGAGAAAAACTACCTGTGACGATTTATTCATTGATTTTACTTCATACTTTTTTCCCGAGAAAATTTGACCTTTTTGATTTGAACTTGAATGCATGTGAGTTTATGGGTCAGTATCCTACCTTCAATCCTCTTATGGATCAGTATCCCACCTTCAATTCCCTTGATATAAGGAACATCTTGTATGTTGTTTGTATATTGTCTGTTTGGGGTTTTTGCACTTTTCAGGATTAGCTCTCAACATTTTTGCAATTTATGCTTTATTCATCCGAGTCCGGGGGAAGCGAGGTCGAGTCTGTTTATTCCTGATAAGTGAAACACCCTGAAACCCATGCCTGCAGAAAACTGATTTTTTTGTTATGCAACAACGGCCGCATTTTCTGTAAAATCATGATGGAACTTTGTTTAAAAAATTATCTTTGGGCAGGTGCTCCGATGTTGAAAGTTCCATGTCAATTGCTCAAGGGTCATGGCGAAAACAAATTCAAAAGTGAAAAAATTACACCTGTGTGGGGGTGACGGTCATCTCTATAATACCACAAGTTCTCAATGTTCAGTTCAGGTAACCGCGAAACAGTCCAAACTAACCATTTAGATTGAAATAGTTCACATAGATGCACTAGGATAAAACTACTAATGACATAATTAATAAATATGTATTGTTCATTTAGTACCCGGATTAACACATCAGAATCACCAGTAAGTGCAATACGTGGTTTTCCGGTCCGTCCACTCTCTGGGGACATTTCACTTCCGGTTGTAGAAAAAAATGAAAAAATAGGCTTAGCTCTCGGAGATTATGATAATCCTATAGATTATTCTTCACTGATTATAATGCAACTTTCAGAATGAAAATTGGTCAAGTATTTATAGAGATATTGAGGTTTAAAAATCGTTAGAGCTAGCAAATTCATTAATTATTAATTCCACAGAAGTTTCGTGACACTGCACAAAGTAACATGTCAGGTATGAAAAAAACATTTTGTATGCCAGATTCATTAATTATTAATTCATTAATTATGGAATGTACTCATTGATATATTAATCAGAAAGCCCGAAGCATGTAGCATAATTTATCACTTATCCCCTCATCCGGAATCCATGGCCTCGCCCCACAGCCTGCAGCCCGATGTCCGCCGGTGATTATGTTAGATATCGGCACGATCGAGAGGAGCCTGTGAATTATCCCTGCTGATGCACTGAATTGATGCAATCGTTCGGCCAGAATATTCGTTGTCAAGATGTTGCGTGATTAAATCACCAATACAGTCACTCGAATTTATACCGCTGACATACTTCTTAACAATCACCTTCGCCCCAGAAACCACAGTCAATCTGAAACACGCTGGCCACTGCTCAGACGCCATGACCGAACTACTGCGCAGTTCTACTGCGCAGTTTGGTTAAAGATGACTCGGCATTTTGGCACGCGCACGAAATTATATTTTGAAAATAAATGCCAACATTTACATTTCGGGTTTTGAAACTTTTGCACCTTCGGCAGAAAATGTGTTAATATAAAAGGCTAAAAATGTGTTTTATATTTATATTTCATTTCTCCTTCCTTCCTTCTTTGCGAATCACATCGGCGTTTTTGGCCATCTTCCAGATCACGTGACGATCAAACGGGAAGGAAATTCAAAAATCTGTCCAGTTAGATACAAGATAATATTTTTTACTATCATAATCAATAAACAGTTGCCGAATATCTTGTAAAATGGCAGACGAGATAGGTTTTGAAAATGGCGATTTTTATAACTTACGTGACCTCGTGACCTCGTCCCTGACCTTGAACCCGGACAAAAGTTATATCGTTGTGCAACACTCATCGACCTCTACCAACATTCTAAGTTTCATCAAGATCGGAAAGAAAAATTGTTGACGGATGTACGGACGGACAGACGGACATTTGGTCCGGCTTTATTAGGTCATCTCAGTAGAAATGACCTAAAAATGTGAAAAAGAGGGCCTTGGCCAACATTTCACAACATGGTCCAGAATGGTTGTGGACACCTATTATGAGTCGTTAATGTGTTAATTTAGGGGGGTTTTTTGTTGTAAATCTTCATGATTTTTGAATTAATTTAGTTATGTTAAACTTTTTGAAAAGCAGAGTTTTCATAGTCTTTTTGTGTTGATTTATATTTATGTATTGTTATTTGTCATTTCTTGTAAACCAAATATCTTCAGTCTTCAAACTTCATTATGTTTTGTTAATAAAATCGAAATTACACCTCGAACAAATTACATCTCGAAAAATGGGTAAATTTTTACCCCTTCAACATTTTCCACGGAACATTGTTCCCTCATTGTCCCAGTATTTCCCGAACATCACTCTATCCTCTCCTCCCCTTAATCCTATCTTCTCTCAACCCTCTCTCCTTCTAGCCCATCTCATCAACACTGTGACTTCACTTTACTTTCTTATCCCTTCTGCTTTACCTTCTTATACTTATATTCTAATGTATCTCCCTCGAACATATTCCTTTACCTAACATGTGGATAGTCAAAAAGCAAAAAAAACGCCGAGCTTTGTTTTTTTATCCCAACAAAGGATTGTACGAGAGACATTGAAAAATGTTCTGTGAACCAGAAACTTAATAATACAAGACATACCAGCATTTTTTTTTAATCTTTTCTTTCAATATCCAATCCAATGTACCATACTCAGTGTTACAAAGCATTGGTTCTGCTGAGGCAGTTTATTGGCCTTTGTCATACTGGGAGATTTGCCATCCCTCCTCCAGCAGGAGTTAGAGCAGGAATTTGGAATTTCCCCAGGGTGCCTGCGATACCTTGCCTACTTTTAGCGAAGGACATTGTGAGATATTTAACGTCCAACAACTAATGCTGGCAGATGGGAGCCAATTTAACATTCACCATGGGAAGGCACTTGTCACCAAACCAACTCATCCACTTAGTTTTGTCATAACTCGTCCACAACGTTTGGAAATATCATGCTATATGTCGTTTTTGGCCCCCATCTCAATGGTGCAGAATCACCCTTGGATCCGCATTCGGTTCTTCACCAAAATCAAATCAATTCGTCCTTGTCACACACCAAACCTGTCCACCAAGTTCCGTCCAAATCTATCCATAACGTTTTGAGACATGGTATTATATATGTCGTTTTTAGCACTATCACTCACCACATTGTTGAATCACCCTGCCTGTGCAACACCCGGATGATAGTTTTTAGCTGGGTCGGGATTCAAACCCAGGCAAGATGACTTGGAGGTGAGTGCTCATACCCCTCGGCCAAGGCCATCCTGTCAACTTTTCTTTCCATATGCAAGTTTATATAACTAGAAACACCTGCTCCCTTCGGAAGCAGCCTTGTAGGTGGTGGATAGTGTGGGAGGTGGGACACATATTTTGTGCTGTGACTGATAACCTCCCCTCTCTGCAGTAGGGGTCAGTAAAACAATTTCACTATGGCACATGTACAGGCAAAAATCGAAGTCGCCCCCCCCTCCTCCCATTCAGCTGCAACCTGACCTTGTGTTCTACCAACTCGTCTGCAACGTTTGGTGGAGATCAACCAAGTCCTGCTTTTTTCTATATTTTCAGACATACACACATGCACACAAACAGAGAATTGCCTTATTCAATACTAGCAGGAGTACCCGGTGCTGTTGTTATCCTGTTGGAATTTTGAAGAAATCAATTTTTTTTTCTATTTTTTGTTGGTGCCTAAAACACTTCCCCACAACTACTAAGAAATGCGGTGTGGATCATTTAATATTCTCTTTCACATAGCTGCAAAGGCTTTGTTACTATAGATAGAGCTATTTAAAAAAACAAAAATTCTCTTTTTTATCAAACTTTTCAATTTTTTTATTTTTTATTTTGCCTTAAACACTCCCAGGCACTCATTGGTGAAACTGAAAGTTTGACAAAGATCCGTTCAGCCATCTCCGATAATTAAAAAAAAAAAAAACACAGACACAGCCAAATGGCTGTCATCGTATGGAGATTATTTACAATTTTTACTGATTAATTATAATTATAATTAAATAATTATTTGCAACTCGTTAACTTTTATTTGACGTGCCTTGGAGTACTGTGAGTATCTCATATGTAGATTGTTCTGATCACCAAACATAGCAGGGACTACACTTGTGCAGAGACGTTGTGCAGAGCACGATACTTTCAAAACCCGTTAAACAAATTTTACCTTAAAAATAATTGGTGGTTGAATTTAATATCCTGATATGCAAATTCTGCTCAAATTCAAGTCAATTGGATGAAAAGTGAGTAGTTTAGAAATCCCACCGAAGTTGTTGACCATTTGGCCTATGTTGACCTAAAAAATAATTGGTGGTTGAATTCAGTAACATGACATGCAAATCTTGTTCAAATTTCAAGTCAATCGCAAGAAAATTGACGAGTTTAATAATTGCACCTAACATGTTGACCTTTTGACCTCAAAATCAATCGTATTCTTGCTTATGACTGTGAAGGTGAAGTCTCGTGAAGATCTGTTTGAAATTGTAACCTGTGGGTGATTGACATACAGACAAACCAGACAGCCAAATAAACAGACAGAATCACAGACCAGACCAACCAATATATACTTGCGAATCTTCGATTTCGCAAGTAACAAACAGACAAAGAGGGGTGAAAACATGACCTCCATCCACCTTTGGTGGTGGCGGTAATAACAGTGGAATTAGAGGCGTGTTGAGCGCAGGGACACCAACAACAGGGACGAGGAACAAAATAAAAGGAAACCTGGAGGAAGAAAGGACATGGGGAAGAACGTAAGGGAAGGGAGACACAGGGGGGTGAACAAGCTGGTTACATGCACAATCACCAAAGTGGAAGGGAAACTTAGGGAAGGAGCAGACATGTAACAGGAACATCGAAGAGGAAGGTGAGGGGATGGGGGTGTGTTTGTGTGTTTGTGCGTGGGAGTGGTGGAGATGTTTTTATTGTATTTTATATTTTGCCTTTATTTGGGGTTTTTTGTAATTAAAAAACGTGCGTGTTCATGTGTGACTCAGCCTGGGAAGGGTATGGCTTCTGTCCTTTAACGGTTTGCCTCTATATTATAGACTATTTATTGGTTGTTCAAATTTGACCACCTTTTGTTGATATATACCAGAATAATATATGTGTTTATGAATTGCTTTGAGGGACTTTCCCTCTATAGTGGTCGTAATCAATACTCATGATCATATATTTCTTACTTTTGGATTCTTTCTTAAAGACCCCAATTATTCCCACGTTCTGTGGCATTGGTCAGCAGAACATTTTGGCCCAAGTCTTTTACGAACCGGCAGGCCAGGCCTGTCGCTCGACTAAGTAGTAAGGGTAGGAATTTGGAATTTGGCCATGGTGCCTGCAATAGCTTGCCTAGAATCCACGAAGGAGACCGTGGGATGTTTAATGTCCACCAACGAATACCGGCAGATAGGATTCCCCATTTAACGTCCATCCGAGGGATAGCACACACATACACTAATCCCCCTACCTGTGAAACACAGAGATGACAGTTTGTAGCTGGGCAATGATTCGAATCCAGGCTAGACGGCTGAGAGATGAGTGTGCGTTCTCCTCTTGGCCTTGCTGCCAGCCCTCTATTTCCTACTTTAATGCACGAACTAAATATCAAGATGTCGGAAAGTGAGATAGCAGAGGGTAGAACAGTATATATTTCAGAAATTTCTGGTCAGCAAAAATATCATTCTTGTTCAAATTCATCGTTAATTGGCTGCACAGGATGGGGATGATTGCCTGTCAAGGACATCTATATTATGTTGGTGCAAATAATTTTAACATCGATTCGAATGTGCACAGAATGAGTCATGTGCTGAAAGTCAAGAGACGTTGATCAACGACGCAAACATAGGCGAGCTTAGGATGTCGTTTATTTTTTTCTCTTTACTGGAGTGAGGCTCATAGAAGAGCAAGGTATAACTGACAGTGCGACAAACATCAAGAGAATGAATGAACAGAAAAATAGGAGATAGAATAGTGGATGAGACTGAAAATAACAAGTGAAATTATTGAGTTCAGAAAGGGTATTGGTGGGTAATAAAGATCATTGGTTAGAAATGGCGATGATGAGAGATGGTGGTGTAGTACTTGTTTGAAGTCATGGAGGGAAGAATGAGACAGAATGGCCTCTGTAAGGTGGTTTCATAGATGACAGAATGAGGAATAAAATAGTTGAGGAGTGCAGTCCGCTGAGTTTTTGGAAGTTTAACTCGGAGAGTGTTTCTGAAAGAATCCATTCAACCTGTAGGTGCTGGGAGAGTTCGGAGGACAGAGAGCAGATTGAGCAATGTTGGAGAATATAGGGTAGAAAACATAAGACCACGGACCTGGCTGCCAAGTAACAGCAACAGTCCTTGTGCTTTGACTTCATCTTGGGAGATTTCAATAATTTTGGGAGCTTTTTATTCCACAGAATCCAGGACATACAGACGTGTTCTGAGGACACCAGTGCATAGCAGAGAGCAGTACTCGGTTGAGATACATACAAAGGCCTTGTTGACTGTGAGTAGCTCTGATTTTTCAAGGAAAGACTTGGATCGACAGAGGTGCACATTTTGCGATTGGATTTGGAAGCCAGCTTTGCTATGTAGTCGGCCTAGGAAAGGCCATAGCTGATGCTGAGGCTTAGAAGATCAAGTGACTGACCCCTTCCAAGAGAGAGGTGGGTTCATTTGACGATCATTCTGGAGCGAGCAATAAGGTGAGACTGTAAGATTTTCCAGAGTTGAAGGGCATGTTCCATTTATCAGACAAGCATTTCCAGGAGTTAATTTTTTTGCAAAAAGGAAGGTTGGCTTTTCCAGAACATCCGACAGGTCATTCATGAAGATTAATAACAAGACCACTGGATGAGAGGACGAGAATGTTTCATTGATGGAAACACTTTTTCTGTGCGAGTGAAGGAAGTCATAAATTCAGGAATGAAGGTGGCCTTCTATGTTCGACTGTTGACTGCCTCAGATATGTCCAGCAAAATGGTCCTTTTCTTTGAGATTGAAGGCTTTTAACTATTGCTGAGAGAGGAGCAGATGCATGTCCAGAGTTATGTGACCTACATTGAATTTAAACTAAAGGTGAGAGATCAGACCCTTTGAAAACTGGAAATATTTGACTTTTGATGCAATGATGAATTATTATATGAAGTTGCTTGCTATTGAAAGCAATCTCACTCGGATATATTTGGTAGATTCTGTTTTGGCAACTATCTCGTGGATGAGAATGATGTTGGCTGACATCCATGCAGAGGGGAAGTGGCCAAAGGAGAAAGACACACTGAATAGGGCAGATGGAGAATGAGTAAGAACAGCAGAGCAGGATTTGACAACATGGGTGCTGATGCTATCTGGGCCCATCGCCGAAATGGTGTCAAGGCTGGACAAAACTTTTCCTACCTTCTCTGGTGAGGACAAAGATTCCAGTAGACATGACAGTGGGTATGTCAGGTTAAGATGGGGACAGAATGAGATGGGTTGGGTACATGAGATATTGAGGCAAAGACAGAGTTTAAACATTCTGCCTTATTTTGGACAGTCTACAGTATTGACGTTTGAAGTGCGGGACAAGATTGAGATTGAGCATACACCAGAGACACTTGGCAAGGTGGAAGCATGACTTGGAGGAATGAGACTGGTTGGAGAGTTCAGCCTTGAGATTTGCAAGATGATGTTTTCTGGCTTGCCTCACAATGGAAACACACTTATTGTGAGCCTTATAGAATGAACAAAAGTTACCTTTAGTTGGGGTCGCTTTCCTAGCTGAGAAAGCAAGCTGCTTGATTGCAGCTGCCTCCTTGCAGGATTCATTGTATCAGGGTCGAAATTATTGATAGGAAAGTCACAAACAAGATGGGATAAATCGGTGCAGCAGAGAAAGGAGACTTAATTTGCAATATTCCCAGGCAGAATGAATATCAGATGCTGTGGAGCTCGTGGTCCAATCTTTTTTCTGAAAGGGTAGATTGAAGTCCCTGCCAGTTAGCCTGTGCAAACAGCCATATCCTGCATTATTGAGGTTGTTCCCTCACAAGAGCCAGAGAAATATAGCCGTTGACCAGAAATTGATCAGAAGAGCCAATGTGCTGAGAAGGGAACAAGAGAGATTGGATGGAAAGTTAGTCATTAATAGGTCCAGAAGGGAGGACGTACCAGATGGGAAGATCCGGGTTGGATTTTACAGATTGTGTCAAATGCACAGAGTTGCAGAAATTCTTTCCTGCCTTGCCATGGCTGGTTGTTGCCCAGCTAACCACCATTTGGATGGCATGGTGACAGGTGAGGAGCATATGGAGTGAAGGATTTGGCTTGTGGTGGGGAGTGGGGCACGTGGTCGGGAAACGAGGAGCAGGGTGCGTGACCAGGGAAGTGGGAGCAGGAAGGGCAGCTGAGGGAAGTATAGTGGGATGTGAAGTGGGGAGATGGGGAGAAGGACCAACAGCAGAGGCAGGGGGATCAGTGGGACATGCAGTGTTGATGAGGATTGAGATGAGTAGTAGGGGAAGGGGACCATAATGAGCAGTAGCAGGAGGGAGAGCGGGACATGCATTGGGGGAAGAGGGTGCACGTGTGGCAGGGGAGGGGGAGTGTGACATGTGGCAGGGAGAGGGGGAGGAGGATGTCCAGCATTGGGAAGGGGAGAGCGATGTGTGGCAAAGGGTGTAGAATGCATGATGGGTACAGACCAGAAAGCTTTAATGGTCATGTGCTGGCATTCTCCCGACCGAATTTCTCATGATCCTTCATTCTGATAAACAAACTTTGTAACAGTGATGAAATGAAGGGTGATTGAAAGCACAGAGGAAAGTCATGCAAGAAGTTTGTAGGTGCTGTCAATGGAATGAGCGTTTGCATGATCAACAGATTTGCAAAATAAATTTGCTTGAAGAAGACAAAGTGATTGAGATGAGGAAGAAGAAAACATTAAAAAAACACCAGATGGTATTCATAGAATACTGACCCTGCACAGTCTTGAGAAGGACTTTGTGCAAGCAGAGATGCCGAGAGGTGGATGGGCAGGCAGGGTAACTACCCTGGGGCTGAGACACAATAGGGGCCTGTAATTATTCATTGAATTTTTTGCTTCATATAATGATTGTTTGTGATGATAAAACACTGGGGGCATGTGTTTCTGACAACGAAAATACAGAAACTTCTGCATAGGTTAAAAAAATTTTTTTGAAAGGAGCCTGGATGAAGGGGGCCCAACAATTAGTATTACCCAGAGCACATTCTGCCTCTCGGCGTCCATGAGTGTGATCCAACTCTTCTGGCCGTAAGTTTGTAATTGCATCCATCTACATTTCAGAGGTAAATGTGTACAAATTATACTTTGAACAGTTTTCGATATATGCTCAATATGCACTATATCAAATGGTCATGCAACATGTGGTAAAGTTTCAATTTCCACGGTTGAATGGTCTTCGATGCATGCTCTTAACGAAATGCAGATACGTACGTATGTATGAACGTGACCAATTGCTTCGCCCTGCTTTTCGGTTCACGTGTGCGGGCTAATGAAGTATTTTGTGACCGACAAGTTCAGAAAATGAAATATTTGAAAATGTCAT
Organism: Eptatretus burgeri; assembly: GCF_056783735.1. NCBI lineage: Eukaryota > Metazoa > Chordata > Myxini > Myxiniformes > Myxinidae > Eptatretus > Eptatretus burgeri. The sequence continues at coordinate 58,856,782 of NC_140965.1, forward strand.
TGAAGGCTTTTAAAGAAGAGGAGGTAATTGAAAATAAAATATGTAAAGAATGAGCAAAGGAAGGAAACAGTCAGAATGAGTGATTTGTTCATGTTAAAAAAGGTGTTTTTTGACTAACTAACTAGTTTTTGTTTCTCATACATATTCGGAAGAGAGCATTGATGTTAGTCATGTTGTCATCGTTCATGACAAATTCAACTCCATGAGGTTAGTGTGGGATTGATCAAGACGACTGATATCTGACCAAAAAGCATCACGAGTCATGGTTTCTTTGGAGTTGTCAGTTTCAATAATTCAACAATGCAATCATTTTTCGAAGTCATTTGTGACCCGTGATGAAGCTTGGATACAATACAACTCTTTGTAATCAAAAAAGAAAAGCATGGAGTGGTGCAACTGAATTTTCACCACCAAAAAGATTCAAAGCTCAACATTCTGCCAGAGTTATGATGTCAATATTTTGGGACAAGCAAGGCATCCTGTACATTCATTTCCTTGGAAACGAGAGAAATATCAATGCACACTATCACTGTGAGCTCATCTGTAGAAGAGTTAAGCCAGTAATAAGAAGGAAATAGCCTAGTCTTTTGTCAAATGATGTCATTGTTCCGCACACCAACCCTTCACCTGACACACAGCAGCTAACAAGTCCCACCTTATTTTACCTACAGAATGGATTTGTTAACTTGTAACTTTCATCTATTTAATCTCTTGAAATGGCATATTGGGGGCAAGATTTATTTGAACAACAACACAATTGAGAATTATGTTGCATGGCATCAATATTGTACACTGAAGGCCGAGATAAGTCTTTACACTGATGAGATAAGTTTGTCCACAGATGAATAATACCATGACAATTAATAAAAGCATTATTTTTGTTCGGTATATTCAAGTTTATAGTTCAAGAAAAATACAAGGTCAAATATGCATCACCTTGTACAACAACAAGACATAATCGCTGAGTTGGAGGAAACCAAATCCAGCAAATGCGATACCGTACTTTCAATTACGTAAGATGAGTGATAATATTAGAGAAATAGCATGGAAGACTCACTCAAGGAATTTTTCTTCTATGGGACAAAAATTTCTTGACAATACTTGTCTACATCCAAAACTCTTCCATTACAACTGTCAAAGCAACAGAAATTTGGTTTATCCAACCATTTATATTCTCTCTCATTTTCTGGATTTTGCTTCCTCCATTTGCTTTTATTGCCATTACTGAAGCAAAACATTGGTGAACATTTCTTTAACGGCTTCTTTTTTTAAGGTTCTAAAAGCCCTTAGTAAAGTACTTTGAAAGCCAATAAAAACAGGATCTCTCGAAATCGAGTTTGAAAATGTTGGAGAAACATGGAGGTATTTGGTTGACCAACAAAAGTCATGTGACACCGATTCTCTACTTGTGTAAAGCATGATAACACCAACTATAACTCAGGGAAGTGAATCTTCTATAATGTGGAATTTACATTTTTGAATTGCCTGGTGGTAGGAAAGTCGTTTTTGCTTCTGCGGTGGGGTGTTCCTAAGTGATGTCGGTGGTCATTAATTTAGCAATGCACATCAAGATGTCGATTAACTTAAAACTGTAGCGTGTTTGCCCGCCTGGTATTTATTTTCCCTTTTTCTTCAGCGATGGAGATTGAGTGAAGTAAGAGCGAGCAAGTTGTTTTTGAGGGGAGGGATAGGAGAGGGAAACTTGGAAACCCACAAGTGATGTTAAGCCATTTGTGCATTTTCAAAAGTAATGTGGCATGCATTATAGGAATATACTGCACATATTGTTAAGAGTTCCCAACTAACGACATAAAGGCTTGAGCACAAACAGGCCACATTTACAGACATCACGAATTGTCCTTTTTTTATTTTTACAAACACAACATTGGGGAAAAAGCATAAAACTAAGCGTCTGCACCTTCCAGGAGAACTTCCCCTGCCATGTTAGTGCTGATGGAATGCCTTTGAGTTAGATATATAGGCAAACGGCCTTGTGAAGCTTCAGATGGGAGGGAATGCACTTTACCTGAGGGTTGCAAGTGCTCGTGAATATGGGTGCCGTGCCCGTTAATCCATGGCTGTAGCCAAGTTATTCATGTACCAATTGTGTAGATTTATATAATGTCCATTTTTTTTTCAGCCATGCTTTCATCCAACTGCTCAGTGTCTGCTTTTCATTAATAGTGTATCGTTGAGTTTGGTTGCCATTCATCTGTGATTTTCAACATGTGAACATTAAAAGCAGTCATTGAGCCATGTTACGAATGGATGTCGAAAGCAAATAAACGACCAGGGTCCAGCTAAAACATGAAAACAATTATTCCACAAAAAATGGCATTACTTTTTTTTTAAAGTGTGATAGGTGATAACCGACCAAACACTGACAGGCCAACTAAGCAGGGAGCTGAGAGTATGGTTTAAGGAAAGTAACTTCAATGAAGCAACCAACCAGCTTGCTGGATTCAGCTGGACATGACAAATGCACTTTTTGAGTTTTCCAATAACCATAACAAAATGTTGGAGGAAAATATGGATTTTGATTTTCACCAACTTTTGACATATTATATTGTGATGGTTTTGGAAATGCACCCCAGGGGAAGAGCATACAAACGACACTTACGAGACCCGAGAATGAGTTATTTCAATAGTCTATGTGTAGGTAGACCTTTGCTCCTTGTCTAAGGGTACGGGTTGGCATGCGTTGAGGATATTTTGTGTTTCCCCGTTGTGATAACTTCCTTCCTCCCCCCCCCCTCCTCTGCTCCTTTCAATCTTGATTTCAGTACCCAATCAGTCCGTTCGAAACCCTCTGCTGCTTCCAATCATTGCAACAATCACCCCATCTGCCTTTCTCAATCCACCAATAATCTCCTTCACCAAACCTGAATTCAACAACCCCCCTTTCACCCCATTGGTCTTACCTTCAACCAGGCAGCTAGTTGGTCATCCCTCGGTCTGTCTGTGGTCATTAATCCTTCAGGCCGATCGGATTAACTTCACCGCATCAGACTTTGTTCTGTGCATTACACACATTTGAGGCATGAAGCACGACACTTGGTGCATTTGTGGTGAAACACAGCGCTTCTCACATGCATGTCCGTGGAACGAGGTTCAGCGCTTTTCACAAACATAATAAAGTGCGGCACATCTCACATGCATGAAACAGTGCAGACTGTGGATTGAATGTTTGTGCATGAGGGAGGGAGCGTGGACCCTCGTCGCTGCCTTGGGCGTGTGAAAGGAAGGGTGCGGGCTGTGTTGAAAGTTCCCTCAGAAACAGTGGCATTTTCCATGGGCTGCGTCGTGGACAAGCCCACATCGAATGTGCACCAATGACAGTGAGGCTCACATGAGATGAGCTGGGAGAAGTGCCATGTCCTGTGAGAAGAATGTAGCTTTGAGCTGGTCCTTGGCCTTTTCCTGAAAGCTTGTCAGGCGAGGAGGAGGAAGGTGTGCAGAGTGTGAAAAGAGAAGGAAAGAGCTCACAGGGCAGAGGAGGGCAGGACGAAAGGCCACAATGTGGCGTGGTTCGTGGGGGGCTGCTGGTCCTGTCGGCACAGCAAAAATGGAGTTGCTTGCAGTTCACATATTTTGCACACCGGAGAGGATTTGCCTACTGGGTCTGGATGCCTCAGATACGTGGATGCACATCCCATCACACCGCATCGCCACTCCACCGCTCATTTTTCCCATCCTTCCTTTCCTCCCCATTATATTTGGACCGGCACAGCCTCATTGAGCTGTGTGAGGTGAAGGAAGGAGTCGACCCCACACTCCGTACTTTTCTTTTATCCTCAGTTCTTCTTGTCTTCTTCTTCTCCCCGGATTGAATGATGGCCAGGTGTCTTTTATATAAATAAGATTTTGATTTATTTTAATTATTTCGATTGTATAAGAATATGTGTTGGGGTTAACTTTGCTCTTTTGTGCCTTTTGCCTATAAAGACTCACTTTAAAATTATTGCTTGTTTGTGTGTGTAATAAATAATTGTTGGTTGACATTTCAAATCTGTCTCGGTTGTCCTTTCCTCCATTCGTCCGACACAGTGTACAAATATAGTTTGAGGGGAAGTTGTACCCCACTGATTGGCTCTAGTCATTAGCCAGCGTAAACTCACTATCGCTCAGCGGTAAACCGAGTGTGCTCTGAGGGCATGAAACTCGGTTAATTTCGTCACCTCCTCAGGTAAACGGAGTCTAACGGATAACCCTGTTCGAGTTCATGAGGTTCATTAATGTTCATGGTTGCTTTGCATCCGGCCAGACCGCGGAGTTATATGTGGCTGGTGGCCTCAGGATCGGGCGTCCAGATGGAACCCGAGGGCCTTCCCTCATGGGGAACCTCAAACCCCAGGCTGCAACAATGTTTATTTACCTATCTTTACCTCCCCACCGAAGTTGGACGTAAAATAGGTTATGTTTTCAACCCTGTCTGTTTGTCTCTGAGCAGGATATCTCAAAGGTTTGTGGATGGGTTCGGGTAAAATTGGGAGGATTGGTTGGGTGTGTAACAAGGAAGAGTCGATTATATTTTGGTGAAGATATGGATGCGGATACTAGAATTTTGAAGTGATTTTTCACCATTGAGTGACATGGTGAAAAATTATATATAACACGATATCTTAAAAAGTTTTGGATGGATTCGGATCCAGGTTGGGTGTGTGACAAGGACAAACTAATTTTATTTTGGTGAAGATCCGAATCCAGATACGATATTTTTTTCATTATTAACCTCCACCATCGAAGATCGGAGGTAACTGTTTTCACCCCTTTCTGTTTGTTACTTACTAAATCTAAAGATTTCGTAAGTATATTGATCACTTCCATTTCTTTTTGTTTGTTTGTTTGTAGGCATGATAACTCGAGAACTGAAGGAGCTACCAATGTCAAATTACACCACGTGATTCAGGAGGGTGATGGATAGTGCTGATTAGATTTTGGTCAAAATCGGTCAAAGGTCAAGGTCATAGTGAGGTCAAATATTCGAATTTTTGATGGTTTGGTACAGATAACTCGAGAATGGAAGAAGCTCCCAATGTCAAATTACACCACGTGATTCAGGAGGGTGATGGCTAGAACTGATTAGATTTTGGTCAAAATCGGTCAAAGGTCAAGGTCACAGTGAGGTCAAACATCCAAAACATTTGATGTTTGATGGTTTGGTACAGATTCATCATAGAAACTTCTGGTTTGCGTCGCTACCTATGAGACAAGGTCAGAGGTCAAGTTGACGATTTCGTAAGTACCATTCTATGACTGCTTGTTTGTTTGTTTGTTTGTTTGTGAACAGTATTACGGAAAAACTCCTCGACGGATTTCGACGAAACTTGGTGGGGGGGTTAGGTATGGTCCAAGGATCATGCCATTAGATTTTGGACTAGGTCCAAAATCCAATATGGCCGCTATGGCGGCCATTTTGAAAAAATATTTGAATTTTTTTTTTTGCATTTCTACATGTTTTAAGTGATTTCCAACCCCCCCCCCAACAAAAAAAATTGTTCGAGAAAAAAACATTGTTTTGCAACTTTTTTAACAAAATTTCGATATTTTTTTTTGCATTTCTACATGTTATAAGTAATTTCCAACAAAAAAAATGCCAAAATTATAATTGCGGCTGATTTTGGAACTTCAGGTCGATATACCCACATAAAATCAATTTCTGTCTCAAGGAATCTAGTTATGACGAATGAATTGAGTATGTAAAAGTTAAAAGTAAAAGGGAAAGTTGCAAACTATAACTCTGTGAGCACTGTTGATGTCAAATTGAATGAATAGGATATCAGGTTCACTTGAGTGACCTTGCAGTATTGGCGGCGGAGGTTTTTCACTCTACCGAGTGATCCCCCTTCTAGTTAACCTCCACCATCGAAGATGGATGGAGGTTACTGTTTTCACCCCTTTCTGTTTGTTTGTTTGTTTGTGAACAGCATTACGGAAAAACTCCTCGACGAATTTCGACGAAACTTGGTGGGGGGGGGGGTTGGTATGGTCCAAGGATGCCATTAGATTTTGGACTTCGTCCAAAATCCAATATGGCCGCTATGGCGGCCAATTTGAAAAAATATTTGAATTTTTTTTTTGCATTTCTACATGTTTTAAGTGATTTCCACCCCCCCCTCAAAAAAAATTGCGAGAGAAAATGTTTTTTTTGCAACTTTTTTTTCAACAAAATTTCGAATTCTTTTTTTTGCATTTCTACATATTTTAAGTAATTTCCAACCCCCCCCCAAAAAAAAATTGTTAGAGAAAGAAAAATTTGCAAATTTTTTTCAACAAAATTTCGATTTTTTTTTTTTGCATTTCTACATGTGATAAGTGATTTCCAACAAAAAAACATGCCAAAATTATAATTGCGGCTGATTTTGGAACTTCAGGTGGATATACCCACGTAAAATCAATTTATGTCTCAAGGAATCTAGTTATGACGAATGAATTGAGTATGTAATAGTTAAAAGTAAAAGGGACAGTTGCAAACTATAACTCTGTGAGCACTGTTGACGTCAAATTGAATGAATAGGATATCAGGTTCACTTGAGTGACCTTGCAGTATTGGTGGCGGAGGTTTTGCAATCTAACGAGTGCTCCCCCTCTAGTTACCTCCGCCACCTAGTGTGACGGAGGTTTGTTTTCACACCTTTCTGTCTGTTTGTTTGTCTGTTTGTTTGTCTGTTTGTGTACAGGATATCTCAAAAAGTAGTGGATGGATCCGGATGAAATTTGCTGGACATGTTCGGTGTGTCACAAGGACGAAATGATGAGACTTTGATGAAGATCCGGATCCAGCTATGCTAATTTTTAAAGTGATTCTTCACCATTGAGAGATAGGGTGAAACCGATATATAGCATGACATGTCAAAAAGTTTTGGACGGATTTGGATGAAACTTGGTGGACAGTTTGGGCGTGTGACCAAGACTAATTGTTTCGATTTTAGTGAAGCTTCGGATCTGGATCCGACTACTATAATTTTTGAACTGGTTCTTCACCATTGAGAGATTGGGCTAAAATCTCTCCAACGGCCATCCATATCGAGTACCCAACTGTGTCTTTGGACGTCCTCCTGCAGTTGGGTTACTTTTTATGAGGAGGTTGGTGGCAGGATTTGCACTCCGGCCATCGTAGAACCCTTCATTCCGCAAAACACAAACCGCAAAAAAAATCTGAAACACACTCCGTGGGAGTACCTCCTGTGCAGCTTCCCTTCGCAGGGCAGATCACCGGATGACAGGATTGGGGCAAAGACTTCGGGACCCCAATCTTTGATGAAAGGAGGAAAACCACGGGGTAACATCCCTGGGTCAGATTGCGGGAGAGTGTCGGAATGATGCTGAGGTGTCGTCCACCAGACGGCGGTCTTCTTGGGTTAACCTGAGGCGGTCCCTTTGGGTGGATGCCTGGAATGTCCTATCCCTAAGAGAGGATGATCACCTGTCTCTGTTATCATCTGAGCTCAAGCGTTTGGACATCGGTATTGCAGCACTCTCTGAGGTGCGGAGACCGGATTGCGGTGAGATAATGGTGGGTGGTTACACCTACTATTGGTCTGGTCGCTCTGATGGTTACCATACTCAAGGAGTTGCTGTAGCTGTGTCCAATAAGCTGACCCAATGATAATTGAGGTATCACCGGTCAACGAGTATATTATGAGACTAAGGATTTGTCACTCCTTAGGTGTCATTTCCCTGGTCTCTGTTTATGCTCCGACTGAGGCGAGTGACCTCACCGTGAAGGACACATTCTACGCCACGCTCGAGTATGTGGTTGATCAGTGCCCCAGACGAGATACACTTCTAGTCTTGGGGGATTTCAATGCATCAACTGGAACTGATAGGGATGGTTATGAGACATGTGTTGGTCCCCATAGGTCAGGACCTATGAACCAGAATAGCACCGTGTTCCTTGACTTTGCAAGAAGTGATGGATTAGGGTGGCTGGTTCATGGTTTCAGTGCCCACAAGCTCATCGCTGGACTTAGTATTCAAACGCTGGCGGTGTGGTAAAGGAGATTGACCATATCCTCGTTGACAGTCGTTGGAGTATGATCCAGAACAGCAGGGTTTACTGGAGTGCTCAGTTCCTCAATACTGCCCACAGGCTTGTTGTAGTAACTCTAAAGCTGCACCTTAAATCCTGGAGAATGGTACCATCCCAGCCTAGGCTGGATTTGGCAAGCTCAAGGATGAGAGAGTAGCTGAGGAGTTTGTGAACAGCTGAGTGGACATTTGGGGTGTCTGGCTGCTTTGGGGGGTCCTGAAGAGTTGTGGAGTGCCTTCAAGACCACCGTCCTTGATGTTGCCAGTGGATGTCTTCGAACTCACCGCGGGGCAAAGAAGAATTTTGTCTCCTTAGGGACACTGGATACCATTGACCAGAGTCGCAGGGCCAGGCTGAAAGGCATAGCTGAGTTGTTCAGGGAGCTGAAGCGTAAAACTGTACGTGCATTAAGGGTGGACAAGGAGGCCTATGTGCGAGGAATCTGTGAGGGGGTAGAGCATCACCTGTGGGCAGGTGATTCTCATCCCGCTCACAGGGGAATTTGCGCATTGAATTCATCCAAGCCCATCCCTCAGAGCACTGCAGTGAGAGCAGAGAGTGGTAGGCTCTTGTCAGAGGAGTCTGAAGTGAAGACCCACTGGCCGGTGACTTTGAGCAGTTGTACCAAGCTGATCCCCCAGCTGTCGAGTTGGACGTCAAGGGTGTTACAATCCCTGTTGCTGACCCTCCAATCAACTGTGGTCCACCTTCGCTTGTGGAAACACAGGCTGCGGTGAACCGGTTGAAATGGGGTAAAGCTCCAGGGATCTGTGGCATCCATGCTGAACTTCTCAAGGCTGGTGGAAATGCTGCACTCGTGTCGTTGCATGCAGTTTTGTGCTCTGCCTGGAACACAGGCATCATCCCAACTGATTGGACGAGGGGCCTTGTTGTCCCTCTCTGGAAAGGGAAGGGTGATCGTCAAGACTGCAACAACTACCGAGGGGTGACGCTGCTCTCGGTGCCGGGCAAGGTCTTTGCTCGGATAATTATTGATGGGGTTCGCCACCATCTGCTTGAGCACCAGCGTCCAGAGCAGTCAGGCTTTACACCAAAGAGGTCAACGGTTGACCTTGTCCTTGCTCTTCGTGTCCTCACCGAATGCAGACGAGAGTTTCGGCATGGGCTGCTTGGAGCCTATGTTGATCTCTGTAAAGCGTTCGATTCAGTGAATCGGGATGCCCTCTGGAGGATTAGTCTTCGTGGGGTGCCACAAAAACTGATCGATCTGATGTCTGAACTCCACTCTGGAACTGAGAGTGCTGTGAAGTGTGGTGGTACCATCTCAGACTTATTTCCATTTGTTACTGGAGTTCGTCAGGGGTGTGTACTGGCCCCCACACTTTTCAGCACTTGTATGGACTGGATTTTAGGGAGGATGGCAGAAAGATCAAGCTGCGGTGCATCGTTTGGGAATGTCAAGATCTCGGACCTTGATTTCGCAGATGATGCAGTCATCTTTGCGGAGACTTTAGACATCCTTTTTGGGGCCCTCGAGGTGCTGAATGAGGAGTTAGAGCCGCTGGGATTACGGGTTTCTTGTGCCAAAACTAAGATCCAGGCTTTCAATGATATCTTGGATGCTGCTGTCCTGTCTGTGTCTGTTTGTGGTGAGGATGTTGAAGTTGTGGAGAGATTTACTTACCTTGGCAGTGATATTCATGTCTCTGCTGGCTGTGAGTCAGAGGTCAAATAGACGTCTGGGTCGGGCCTGGGGAGTCATGGACTCACTGGATCATGGGGTGTGGCACTGCCGGTACCTGTGCGGGAGGACGAAAGTCCGAGTCTTCAGGTCCTTGGTGCTTCCACTCTTGCTCTATGGATGCGAGACTTGGACTCTGACCAAGCATCTGAGACAGAGACTGAATTGCTTTGGTACCAGCTCTCTTCGGAGAATCCTTGGCTATCGCTGGTCAGATTTTGTGTCCAACGATCGGTTGCTGAGAGAGACTCGGATGAGATTTGTTACCTGCATAGTCCATGAGCGTCAGTTGCGGCTGTATGGACATGTGGCTCGTTTTCCTGATGCTGATCCTGCTCACCAGATTCTCTCAGGGAGGTTTTCTCGTGAGTGGAGGCGGCCAATGGGCCGACCACGTGCCTCGTGGTTGCAGCAGGTTGACCAGCATCTCAAGGAGATGGCGATGGGCCTGGCATCTGCCTGCAGGAAGGCCAGACGGAGGCCCCTGGAGTACGGGTGGAAAGTGGATGCAGTGACGCGCTTTTTTGGCACATGCTCCCATACCTGACCTGACCTGAGTTTTAGGGAGAATTTTCTCTGCAATTCTACGCTTTTTCAAGCAGTCAGTGTTAAAATGGACTCCACAGCTGCACTCCACACCTTCACTCCAACACCCCTTTCCATCACTTTCGCTTCACTTTCAAGGTTTTATCCCTTTTAACTTAATGTAAAAACGTACTGTTTATTTTTTGTGTGTTAAAGCCCGTGTTTCTGAGAGATCTGCAAAACCACAAGCCCACTGAAAGAGGATACTCCGGGTTACTCCATCCACTGCAATCCAATGGCCTGTAATGTATAAGACGCCCATTGCCAAGTGCTCTGGATACTTGCAGTGGTGGCTGGTGCACTACATTTTACCCTCAAATGTTTTGTCTTATCGCATATGTTCTCGTAACGCAGAATTGTGCCCTTTCTGTGGTGTTACTGAAAATATTATTTTTATTGAGTTCACATTTTTATTGAGTGCCCAAGGCTGCCCCCCTCATCCCCTTTTTATGATCTTATCACATGCACTCCGTGGGCTCGGCCTTGTTTTTACACATTGTTTTTATCTTCGGTTTTAATATCTCTTACCGATGCAAAAATGAGTGTTGTTTAGCAAATTATTTGTCTTCCGAGGCTAAACTCGCTATGTACCCGTCAAGGAAGCATAGAATGCAAAATACCGACAATCCTGATGACGATGTAGTTCATCTTTTTAAAGCCTTTATCACATCACGTTTGCACTTTCAATTTCAACTCAGTGATTTTACGTTGTTTTCACAGAAGTGGTGTGTGAAGGAATCATTATGTGAACTTGTTGATGGTGTCCTCAGAGTTAATTTATTATTTTGCCTTGTTTACATATGAACTCTTCCCTCATTTTAACTTTGTACAATGTTTGCCTTTGGTTTATGATTTCCTTGTGCACAGTGATTCCTAGAAATAGAAAGGAACAAAAAATCTCTCTCTCTCTCTCTCGATCTCTCTCGATCTCTCTCGATCTCTCTCGATCTCTCTCGATCTCTCTCGATCTCTCTCGATCTCTCTCGATCTCTCTCGATCTCTCTCGATCTCTCTCTCTCTCTCGATCTCTCTCTCTCTCTCTCGATCTCTCTCTCTCTCTCGATCTCTCTCTCTCTCTCGATCTCTCTCTCTCTCTCGATCTCTCTCTCTCTCTCGATCTCTCTCGATCTCTCTCGATCTCTCTCGATCTCTCTCGATCTCTCTCTCTCTCTCGATCTCTCTCTCTCTCTCGATCTCTCTCTCTCTCTCGATCTCTCTCTCTCTCTCGATCTCTCTCTCTCTCTCTCTCGATCTCTCTCTCTCGATCTCTCTCTCTCGATCTCTCTCTCTCTCTCTCGATCTCTCTCTCTCTCTCGATCTCTCTCTCTCTCGATCTCTCGATCTCTCTCGATCTCTCGATCTCTCTCGATCTCTCTCGATCTCTCTCGATCTCTCTCTCGATCTCTCTCTCGATCTCTCTCTCTGTTCTCTCTCTGTTCTCTCTCTGCTCTCTCTCTCTTCTCTCTCTCTCCTCTCTCTCTTCTCTCTCTGTTCTCTCTCTGCTCTCTCTCTGTTTTCTCTCTCTCTCTCTCTCTCTCTCTCTCTCTCTCTCTCTCTCTCTCTCTCTCTCTCTCTCTCTCTCTTTCTCTCTCTCTCTAGCTCTCTCTCGATCTCTCTCTCGATCTCTCTCTCGAACTCTCTCTCGAACTCTCTCTCGATCTCTCTCTGTTCTCTCTCTGTTCTCTCTCTCTCTCTCTCTCTCTCTCTCTCTCTCTCTCTCTCTCTCTCTCTCTCTCTCTCTCTCTCCCTCTCCCTCTCCCTCTCTCTCTCTCTCTCTCTCTCCCCCTGCTGGCTGTTGGTGAGTCGAGTGGAGTGTTATGGCAGCTGTGTGGTCTTGGTGAGCTGTGATCTGCCCTGTTTTTCGCCTTTCTATCCCCTTTCGCATCGTTTTTCACCTCCTTTCCTTTGTTTCCTTCTACACATCATTATTTGTGCTCCCACGCTCCCCTCTTCGTTAGACCACGCGCTTCAGCCTTCCCAAGCGCCGTCGTCACCCCACCCCGCCCATATGTCCTTGTTAATTCACGTTTACCCTTCGGTTCATCTCTTCCCCTTCCCTCCCCATCCCATTGTTTTCTCCTTGCATACCTTTTTCCTGCGATAGAGAGAAAGAGCCCACAGCTTCTTGTGGATAACTTTTAGTTGGCGGCCCATCTCGGCCCTTCAACTGATCGTTTTTTTCCTCACTGTAACTGTGTTTATTTCCTTTGGAAACCTGTCTCGGCTCGCATTTAATTACTGTACGAGAGCAATCACCCCTCCTCCCCCCTCCGAAACATGACCGTATTCCCGTTATGCGGCATTTGAAGCATTAACAAGAACACATGGCGTCGTCTGCGTCCCGCTCGATGACGTCAGCGTCGAGGATCTCGTTATCACCACAGGAAACATAGTCAGTACTGACAAAGTTCGTGCAGCCTCACGAATGAACAAACGTGTGGTAATCTTCGTGTCTGACAGAACTGGTTCACGAAATTGCATCGACTGGACATTCAACAGACGATGGACATTTCGTGCTCGACTGCAAACACTGGATTCCTGCAAACACTGGATCCCCTCTCGACACACTGGCCCTGAAGATCATTATCTCGAACGCTCCTCCTTTCCTGAAGAATCAGACACTGATCTCCGAATTATCTCGGTATGGTACTGTGGTTTCTCAAATCACCACGTTACCTTTACGGGGCAAGGACGATCGAACAAAGCATGTGATGTATTTTCGGAGACAAGCTCGTGTGGTACTTCCTCCCTCTAACGCTGAAAGAACCTTGAACATCGTTTTAAAACTCAAAATTGATAATCATGATTACCAAGTCTACGTAACCACTGGCACCTTGAAATGTTTCGAATGTGGTAATTTCGGACACTTGAAACGATCTTGCCCGAAGGCGACTTCGTCAAACGATGAAACGAACCTCGTCAACAAGAATACAACTTCTTCTTCTTCCTCAGCTCTGAAGGAAGCGAATCCCGTGTCCGGTAATAACGCCCAGTCAGTCCTCCCAACCCGATAGCAAAACGAATGTTTGGCATGGTTTCACCATCGTTTCATCAAGAAAGAGAAAGACTTTACCGGATGATCATTTAACCCAGAAGAAGGAAGCATTTACAAACGAGGAATCTGTTGGTAATGTTCCCGCAGTTGTGACTGACGTCAGTCGATAAGGCTTACCCGGAATGGACCCGGAATGGACCCGGACCCCGGTACCTACGACCAACAAGTTTAACCTACTTGCCGGTGAGGACAGAGACGTCTCCCTTACAGAGACCACTTTACCTGTTATCGCAGTAAATAAAACTGTTTCACTCGTTAAAAACTCTTCCATTGGAAAGTCCATTGATGGTGATACACAGACCACTAGTGATGAACCTGCTGTCACTTTGGTAAATGTTAACCCTGAAACCTTGTCAGCAGGAAATAGCGAAGCAAATATTAACCCTGTCACTGCTCCCAGTCCATCACGTGATGAAGCTGGAAACGCAGGAAATGTTAAAATGGATGATTTACGAGAGACCCACAAAGTACAGTATACCTCCACGCCGTTGGAGGTCGATAACACTGTTATGGTGGAGGGAAGCAATATGGCTGCATCCGCTGATGGTGTTTCCGTTTCATCAACTCCCCCGATTATTTCTGTTACTTCACCAGGAGATGTTCCCACAATGGAAGAGCACATAAACGTGGTAACCAGTACAGATCCGTGTATCAATACTGATGACAGTATTGATATGCAGGACAGCACAAGCTTGTGTGACTCAGAAACTAAAACTGACTCTGACGAATCTGACCTGGAGGAACCAAACAGGAACAGTCAGGTGGAAACGGTGGAGAAGCTCACCAGTCAAGGTCCTACCCCCCCCCGCACCCCCCCACCCTTGAACAAATAAGACTCTTCTTATAAAATACCTACAGGAAACGCAATATAAACCTGATGGAATACTTTCCAGATCTACCATCCTTCCTTGAGTGTGCTCAGGCTATCGTGCGTAAGCCTGACTTATTCGGTTTCCACCAGACACACTGTCACCGCTTAAAAAAATTGATTGCCAAGGCGAAAAGGGATCCTAATCAATTATTCCACTTCTGATCTTATTCTTCGAAGCAATTATTTTCCTCATGGCCAGTTTCAATATTGGAATGATAAATATTAATGGTGGTGGGAGTCCGCTCCGCAAGATCCAAATTAAACAGCTGGTAGAGTTCAACGGTCTCGACATAGCTTTGTTACAAGAGACCAATGCTGTCCAATCTGTTCAGGCTCGGTGGCAACTATTTATGGACAAGGAATGTTTCTTTTGTAACAACTCCTCGTCGAAGGCAGGTATTATGTGTGTCTTAGGGAAACATTTCCATCCGTCCTGCCTTAAATTTATGAGTATTATTGATGGACACCTTGCCTCTGTGACCTTCTCTATCAATCAGGTCAAGTTCACAATTCTCAATGTGTACACTCCAAGCAAAAATGATGAGCGGATCTCCTGTTTTGCTGAACTGAGAAAATTCCTGCAAATACTTGTTTGCAGACTTGCCTAATTATTGGTGGCAACTTTAACTGTACTGTTAATGCTTCATGTGACGGAAACGGGCCGGAACCCCAACCATGTACCGCAAAACTTTTTGCAACCCTCATTTCGAAATATAATCTCCATGATATTTGGCGCGTGCAGCACCCTTATGATCAGTCTTATACATGGTGTCGTTGTTTAAACAACCACCACTTACTTGTGAGGCTCGATTGCATCTATGTAAATTCTCATTTATGACATGGAGTTTATAAATCTGATATCGTGCCTTCTGGTTTCTCTGACCATTCCCAAGCTCGAGTCTTCATTGAACTCTCTAAACCATGTCCAGGGAGCTCTCACTGGAAATTCAATAACAGTTTACTGGAAAACCTCAACTTCATTCAGGTCTTTGAATCCTTCTGGGGGGGGGGGGGGGGGCTCTCCCAGAACAGAAATTAAGCTGTTCCATTAATCCGCTGATATGGTGGGATTTAGTAAAAACCACAAATTAATGATTTCTGTCAACAGTATCGTTTTTTCTCAACAAGGGCTGACCATGAAGTAAAAAAAAATATTACAGTTCGAGATTTTACAACTCCAACGGGTCATCGGAAAAAATAATAGTAACAAAGAAAAATCCTCAACCGAGAAAGAGTCCTTATTGAAGGAAATAACTGAGAGGAATGCACGTGGTGCCTTAGTTCGGATGAGGGTGCGACACCTGAATGAGGCAGACGTACCAACGAAGTACTTATTTTCCTTAGAGAAACGTCTTCCCAGTAAACAGCTTTCTCAGCTGCGATTAGCAGATTCATCCATTACCTTTACACAATCAGAAATCAAACTTTTAGTGAAGGAATACTTTTCGAAAATATATTAAATGGAACAAATATATCCTGTCAGTGTCACCTCTATCTCCGTAGGCCTGCCAGTGTTGTGTGAAGATGGGCGTTCCCAACTGGAAAGACCCATTACTTTGCATGAACTTGGCACTGCCCTGCACGGCCTTGCCATTGGGAAAGCACCTGGTTTGGATGGACTTACAACCAAATTATACAAGAAGTTTTGGCACTTATTGGGTCCAGAACTCATTAACATTTTGAACGCAAGCTGCCAGCTTAGAGAGCTACCTCAGAGTTGCCGACGAGCTCTTCTTACCTTCATCCCAAAAAAGGGAGACATGTTGTGTATTGAAAATTGGCGTCCTATCTCCCTGTTATGTATGGACTATACCATATTTTCAAAAGCCCTGGCATCATGACTTACTCCTCATTTATCCTCGTTGTTGAAGGAAGACCAATGTTACTGTGTCCCAAAACGTTCCATCTATGACAACATCTCCCTTGTGAGAGACATCATTGAACTGTGCAAGGAAAACCCGAAAGATTTAGGACTTCTACTCCATGATCAGGAGAAAGCCTTTGACCGTGTTGACCATCGGTACCTTTTCGAAGTACTTGAGCGGTTTGGACTTCGTTCAACCTTCATCTCTTATATTAAAATACTATACAATAATATTTATAGTGTGCTTAAGATAAACAATGAACTTGTTGCACCTTTGTCTGTTAACAGGGGAATTAGACAAGGTTGCCCTTTTTCTGGGTTGCTTTATGCTCTCTCCATCGAACTCCTACTGGTTTCTTTGCGCTGTAGACTAACAGGGTTTAGTTTGTCCCAGTTTGAATGGCCAATCAAGGTACTGGCATACCCCGATGATGTGTGTGTATTCATACAAGATATCAATGACTTTAACATCGTTCGTTATTGTTTATCCTTATTCGAAAAGGCTTCTTCAGCCAAAGTAAATTGTAACAAAACGAGCGCCCTTTGGCTCGGTCCTTTGAGCTACTTAGCGCCAAGATTTCCTGCTCCACTGTCATGGGCCAATGATGGTGTGAAATACCTTGGAGTGTTCTTTCCTAATAATACCACAGTAGCTTAGAATTGGGCTGGTCTGTTCGAGTTTGTTGAGGGTAAACTGAAAAAATGGAAAGGTCTGATCACACAACTGTCATATCGTGGAAGGGTCTTGGTCATCAACACACTGGTGGCCTCTACCTTGTGGCACAGGTTCTTCGTGCTGCATCCTCCAGCAGTGTTGCTACAAAAGCTCTTGAAGTGCTTTGTGTCCTTTTTCTGGGATGGAAAACACGCTGCGACCTGGGGTCCTCAGTTTACCACTGACCGATGGAGGCCAAGGCCTGGTCGACATAAAGAGCCGGCTAATGGCCTTTCGACTCTCGGTTGCTCTTTGCATGCTATGAACGCGACCCTCTCCACCATGGGTCAACGTCGCTCATCACCTTTTGCAACATGCTGGGAGGCTAGGCTATGACCACTCTCTTTTCCTGATGGACTTTTCCAAAATCGACACATCCCCCCTCTCTGGTTTCTATCAGAGCATGCTAAATGCATGGCAAGCTCTGATAATAACAAGAGCTACACATGCTTACACAAAACAGTTGTTTCTGGAAGAACCTTTGTTCTACAACTCCCTTTTCCATGATATGCCTGCTGATAGGTGCTTTATTCAACGCTTTACCGACAAGGGCGTTAAATCTGTCGCAGATCTTCTCAGCCCAAACGGCAGCTGGATCGGAGCTGATGCATTGGCAAGCCTGTTCGGTGTGCGATCCTCTTGAATCGTGGCACGCATATTATGTAGTGTGCTTTGGACATACACACAGCTTGCACCTGCTTGGGAGCAGGACCAGCAAAGCAATGAACATAATAAACATCGAATACCTACTCTCTCTCTCTACCTTTCCTGAACTCGTATGTGCTTTTCCTCTTGCCAGCCCTCCTCCTTGTCCCCCTTTTAACGCAGGCTTCAATGGCCTTCCCAAACAAAAAGACCTTCATTTGGGGTGTGTAAAATATTTTCACAACAGCAAATAACACAGCAGAGGGTTCGATGGAGAGACCTCTTACCTTGTTCTCCCCCTTATTTTCCTAACTGGAAAGGTTTTTATCACCCTCCTATACCACCACTACATGTCCACCTCCAATGGAGTATCGAGTACACTGGATCCTTCCTTCTAATCACTTGTTACACCGTTTTTTAAATCTGCTTGTAGATGAATGTCCTTTTTGTAAGAAGTCTGAAAACCGTTTTCACATCTATGTTGAATGCCAACGGTTGGCACCTTTATTTATCTTACTTCGGAATTGTTTTGTGAGGTTTGGTTTGTTTTTTAACACTTGTGTGTTCATCTATGGATTGGATATCCCACACAAAAATTCCAATGCTGTGTTAGCCAATTTCCTGCTTGCTCAGGCAAAGAAAGACACAGTATATAAGTCAAGGAAAATAAAACTTTATGGTGTTGGAGTAAATGATGAAGATGCTTTGTTTTTGTTCCAAAATCTTGTAATAAGTCACGGTAAATTGGATTTTGCTTTCTTTTCAGTAACTGGAAGATTACTGCAGTTCGAATCAAAATGGTGTATAAAGGAAGTTATTTGCAAAGTCCGAGAGGAACGTTTATCCTTTCGTGAAATGTTTTGTATATAATCCACACGATTCATCCTTTCCTTTCTTCAGAAATTGTTTCTTGGTTTTCTTTCTTTCTGTGACATGAAAATGTAACTCCCATTTGGGGGCTTTCTTTTCTATTTTTATAATAAAAAGATACAAAAGTCTCTCTCTCTCTCTCTCTCTCTCTCTCTCTCTCTATCTCTATCTCTATCTCTATCTCTATCTCTATCTCTATCTCTATCTCTATCTCTATCTCTATCTCTATCTCTATCTCTATCTCTATCTCTATCTCTATCTCTATCTCTATCTCTATCTCTATCTCTATCTCTATCTCTATCTCTATCTCTATCTCTATCTCTATCTCTATCTCTATCTCTATCTCTATCTCTATCTCTATCTCTATCTCTATCTCTATCTCTATCTCTATCTCTATCTCGATATATATCTCTCTCTCGATATATCTCTCTCTCGATATATCTCTCTCTCGATATATCTCTCTCTCGATATATCTCTCTCTCGATATATCTCTCTCTCGATATATCTCTCTCTCGATATATCTCTCTCTCGATATATCTCTCTCTCGATATATCTCTCTCTCGATATATCTCTCTCTCGATATATCTCTCTCTCGATATATCTCTCTCTCGATATATCTCTCTCTCGATATATATCTCTCTCGATATATATCTCTCTCGATATATATCTCTCTCTCGATATATATATATCTCTCGATATATATATATCTCTCGATATATATATCTCTCTCGATATATATATATCTCTCGATATATATATCTCTCTCGATATATATATCTCTCTCGATATATATATCTCTCTCGATATATATATATATCTCTCTCGATATATATATATCTCTCTCGATATATATATATCTCTCTCGATATATATATCTCTCTCGATATATATATCTCTCTCGATATATATATCTCTCTCGATATATATATCTCTCTCGATATATATATCTCTCTCGATATATATATCTCTCTCGATATATATATCTCTCTCGATATATATATCTCTCTCGATATATATATCTCTCTCGATATATATATCTCTCTCGATATATATATCTCTCTCGATATATATATCTCTCTCGATATATATATATCTCTCGATATATATATATATATATCTCTCGATATATATATATATATATCTCTCGATATATATATATATCTCTCTCGATATATATATATCTCTCTCGATATATATATATCTCTCTCGATATATATATATCTCTCTCGATATATATATATCTCTCTCGATATATATATATCTCTCTCGATATATATATATATATCTCTCTCGATATATATATATATCTCTCGATATATATATATCTCTCTCGATATATATATATCTCTCTCGATATATATATTTCTCTCTCGATATATATATATCTCTCTCGATATATATATATATCTCTCTCGATATATATATCTCTCTCGATATATATATCTCTCTCGATATATATATCTCTCTCGATATATATATCTCTCTCGATATATATATCTCTCTCGATATATATATCTCTCTCGATATATATATCTCTCTCGATATATATCTCTCTCGATATATATATCTCTCTCGATATATATATCTCTCTCGATATATATATCTCTCTCGATATATATCTCTCTCGATATATATCTCTCTCGATATATATCTCTCTCTCTCTCTCTCTCTGTCCCCTCTCGATATCTCTCTCTCTCTCTCTCTCTCTCTCTCTCTCTCTCTCTCTCTATCTCTCTCTCTCTCTCTATATATCTCTCTCTCTCTTCCTCTCTCTCTCTCTCTCTCTCTCGATATCTCTCGATATCTCTCTCTCGATATCTCTCTCTCGATATCTCTCTCTCGATATCTCTCTCTCTCTCGATATCTCTCTCTCTCTCGATATCTCTCTCGATATCTCTCTCGATATCTCTCTCTCTCGATATCTCTCTCGATATCTCTCTCGATATCTCTCTCTCTCTCTCTCTGTCCCCTCTCGATATCTCTCTCTCTCTTGATATCTCTCTATCTCTCTCAATATCTCTCTATCTCACGATATCTCTCTAGATATCTCTCTATATCTCTCTCGATATCTCTCTATATCTCTCTCTCTTTCTTTCTTTCTTTTTCTCTCTCTCTCTCGATATCTCTCGATATCTCTCGATATCTCTCTATATCTCTCTCGATATCTCTCGATATCTCTCGATATCTCTCTATATCTCTCTCTATATCTCTCTCGATATCTCTCTCTCTCTCTCCCCTCTCGATTTCTCTCTCTCTCTCTCTCTCTCTCTCTCTCTCTCTCTCTCTCTCTCTCTCTCTCTCTCTCTCTCTCTCTCTCTCTCTCTCTCTCTGTCCCCTCTCGATATCTCTCTCTCTGTCCCCTCTCGATATCTCTCTCTCTGTCCCCTCTCGATATCTCTCTCTCTCTCTCTCTCTCTCTCTCTCTCTCTCTCTCTCTCTCTCTCTCTCTCTCTCTCTCTCTCTCTCTCTCTCTCTCTCTCTCTCTCTCTCTCTCTCTCTCTCTCTCTCTCTCTCTCTCTCTCTCTGTGTCCCCTCTCGATATCTCTCTCTCTCTCTGTCCCCTCTCGATATCTCTCTCTCTCTCTGTCCCCTCTCGATATCTCTCTCTCTCTCTCTCTCTCTCTCTCTCTCTCTCTCTCTCTCTCTCTCTCTCTCTCTCTCTCTCTCTCTCTCTCTCTCTCTCTCTCTGTCCCCTCTCGATATCTCTCTCTCTGTCCCCTCTCGATCTCTCTCTCTCGATCTCTCTCTCGATCTCTCTCTCGATCTCTCTCTGTCCACTCTCGATATCTCTCTCTCTCTCTCTCTCTCTCTCTCTCTCTCTCTCTCTCTCTCTCTCTCTCTCTCTCTCTCTCTCTGTCCCCTCTCGATATCTCTCTCTCTCTGTCCCCTCTCGATATCTCTCTCTCTCTGTCCCCTCTCGATATCTCTCTCTCTCTGTCCCCTCTCGATATCTCTCTCTCTCTCTGTCCCCTCTCGATATCTCTCTCTCTGTCCCCTCTCGATATCTCTCTCTCTGTCCCCTCTCGATATCTCTCTCTCTCTCTCTGGATCTCTCTCTCTCTCTCTCTCTCTCTCTCTCTCTCTCTCTCTCTCTCTCTCTCTCTCTCTCTCTCTCTCTCTCGCCCCTCCTGGCTGTTGGTACCTTGTGTGTATTGTCATGGCCGCTCCTTGCTTCGTGTCGTGAGTACTCCTCCTCTGCTGTGCTGTTTGGTGTTTTCACTTTCCCCATTTTTCATTTCCCATGTGTTCGTTTTCTACTTGTGGACTTTTCCCGTGTTTTTTTTCCTTCCTGTCTGAGAGAGAGAGAGAGAGAGAGAGAGAGAGAGAGAGAGAGAGAGAGAGAGAGAGAGAGAGAGAGAGAGAGAGAGAGAGAGAGAGAGAGAGAGAGAGAGAGAGAGAGAGAGAGAGAGAGAGAGAGAGAGAGAGAGAGAGAGAGAGAGAGAGAGAGAGAGAGAGCCCACGAGAGAGAGAGCCCACGAGAGAGAGAGCCCACGAGAGAGAGAGCCCACGAGAGAGAGAGCCCACGAGAGAGAGAGCCCACGAGAGAGAGAGCCCACGAGAGAGAGAGCCCACGAGAGAGAGCCCACGAGAGAGAGCCCACGAGAGAGAGCCCACGGTCTCGTGTCGCGAAAATCGTAGGCCGAAGACCTGGCATGGCCGCCGGGGGAGGTTTTTCTCGTTCACTGCGACCGCGTTCTTTGTTAATTCTCAACTTTAGCCGTTGATTTACTGGTGTTTTTGAAAACGCCTTATTTCTCTCGATAAAGTTTACTAACTGGTTTTCTTGAGTTGGAATGTTGGGTGAACGTTTCCGTGTTGAGATGTTCGAGTCACTAACTCGTAAACACGCTGTTTTTTGCTTCCCTCCCAGTGAGGTGGAACTTAATGATGTGCTTTCCACCATTGGTAACATTGTTGGTTTACATTATATTAGTGCTGCTTCTCGCATGAATAAGAAGTTTGTAGTGTTTGTGTCGGAGGAACACATGGTCACCACAGTGGTTGAGCATGGCCTGTTCATCGAACCGAACACAGACCTCTCTGTGCTCGCTTTGCAGGCCCCAACAGTTAAAGTTAGGTCAGGTCAGGTATGGGAGCATGTGCCAGAACAGCGCGTCGCTGCGTCCACTTTCCGCCGGTACTCCAGGGGCCTCCGTCTGGCCATCCCCCAGGCAGATGCCAGGCCCATCCCCATCTCCTTGAGATGATGGTCAACCTGCTGCAACCATGAGGCACGTGGTCGGCCCACTGGCCTCCTCCACTCATGAGACTCCCTCGCTGAGAGAATCTGGTGAGCAGGATCAGCGTCAGGAAAACGAGCCACATGTCCATACAGCCGCAGCTGACGCTCACGGACTATGCAGGTAACAAATCTCATCCGAGTCTCTCTCAGCAACCGCTCGTTGGACACAAAATCCGACCAGCGATAGCCAAGGATTCTCCGAAGAGACCTGGTACCAAAGGAATTAAGTCTCCGTCTCAGATCCTTGGTCAAAGTCCAAGTCTCGCACCCATAGAGCAAGACTGGAAGTACCAAGGACCTGAAGACTCGGACTTTCGTCCTCCCGCACAGGTACCGGCAGCTGCACACCCCATGATCCAGTGAATCCATGACTCCCCAGGCCCGACCCAGACGTCTATTGACCTCCGGCTCACAACCTGCGGAGACATGAATATCACTGCCAAGGTAAGTGAATCTATCCACGACCTCAACATCCTCACCACAAACAGACACAGACAGGACAGCAGCATCCAAGATGTCACCGAAAGCCTGGATCTTTGTTTTGACCCAAGAAATCCGTAATCCCAACGGCTCCGACTCCTCATTCAGCACCTCGAGGGCCCCCAAGAGGATGTCTAAAGTCTCCGCAAAGATGACTGCATCATCTGCAAAATCAAGGTCCGAGATCTTGACATTGCCAAACGATGCACCGCAACTTGATCTCTCCGACATCCTCCCAAAATCCAGTCCATACAAGTGCTGAAAAGTGTGGGGGGCAAGTACACATCCCTGACGAACTCCAGTAACAACTGGAAATAAGTCAGAGGCGGTACCACCACACTTCACAGCACTCTCAGTACCAGAGTAGAGTTCAGACATCAGATCGATCAGTTTCGGTGGCACCCCACGAAGACCAAGAATCCTCCAGAGGACATCCCGATTCACTGAATCGAACGCTTTACAGAGATCAACATAGGCTGCAAGCAGCCCCTGCCGAAACTCTCGTCTGCGTTCAGTGAGGACACGAAGAGCAAGGATACGGTCAATCGTTGACCTCTTTGGTGTAAAGCCTGACTGCTCTGGACGCTGGTGCTCAAGCAGATGGTGGCGAACCCTATCAAGAATTATCCGAGCAAAGACCTTGCCCGGCACTGAGAGCAGCGTCACCCCTCGGTAGTTGTTGCAGTCTTGGCAATCACCCTTCCTTTTCCAGAGAGGGACAACAAGGCCCTCTTCCAGTCAGTTGGGATGATGCCTGTGGTCCAGGCAGAGCACAAAACTGCATGCAACGACACGAGTGCAGCATTTCCACCAGCCTTGAGAAGTTCAGCATGGATGCCACAGATCCCTGGAGCTTTGCCCCCGTTTCAACTGGTTCACCGCAGCCCGTGTTTCCACAAGCGATGGTGGACCACAGTTGATTCGAGGGTCAGCAACAGGGATTGTAACACCCTTGACGTCCAACTCGACAGCTGGGGGATCAGCCTGGTACAACCGCTCAAAGTAACCGGCCCAGCGGGCCTTCACTTCAGACTCCTCTGTCAAGAGCCTACCACTCTCTGCTCGAACTGCAGTGCTCCGAGGGATGGGCTTGGATGAACGTAATGCGCGAATTCCCCTGTAAGCGGGACGAGAATCACCTGTCCACAGGTGATGCTCTACCCCCCTCACAGATTCCTCGCACATAGGCCTCCTTGTCCACCCTCAGTGCACGTACAGTTTTACGCCTCAGCTCCCTGAACAGCTCAGCTCTGCCATTCAGCCTGGCCCTGCGACTCTGGTCAATGGTATCCAGTGTCCCTTGAGAGACAAAATTCTTCTTTGCCCTGCGGTGAACTCCAAGGCATCCACCGGCAACATCAAGGACGGTGGTCTTGAAGGTGCTCCACAACTCTTCAGGACCCCTAAAGCACCCAGACCCCCAAGTGTCCACTCAGCCTGTTCGCAAACTCCTCAGCTACTCTCTCATCCCTGAGCTTGGCAACATCCAGCCTAGGCTGGGATGGTACCATTCTCCAGGATTTAAGGTGCAGCTTTAGAGTTGCTACAACAAGCCTGTGGTCAGTATTGAGGAACTGAGCACTCCGGTAGACCCTGCAGTTCTGGATCATCCTCCAACGACCGTCAATGAGGACATGGTCAATCTCCTTTGCCACACCGCCAGCGTTGGAATACCAAGTCCAGCGATGAGCTTGCGGGCGATGAAACCCTGAACCAACCCTCCTAAGTCCATGACTTCTTGCAAAGTCAAGGAACTTAGTGCTATTCTGGTTCATAGTTCCTGACCCATGGGGACCAACACACACCTCATAACCATCCCTATCAGTTCCAGTCGATGCATTGAAATCCCCAAGACTAGAAGTGTATCTCGTCTGGGGCACTGATCAACCACAGACTCGAGTGTGGCGTAGAATGCATCCTTCACGGTAAGATCACTCGCCTCAGTCGGAGCATAAATAGAGACCAGGGAAATGACACCTAAGGAGTGACGAATCCTTAATCTCATAATACGCTCGTTGACCGGTGTTACCTCAATTATCATTGGGGTCAGCTTATTGGCCACAGCTACAGCAACTCCTTGGGTATGGTAACCATCAGAGCGACCAGACCAATAGTAGGTGTAACCACCCACCATTATCTCGCCGCAATCCGGTCTCCGAACCTCAGAGAGAGCTGCAATCCCGATGTCCAAACGCTTGAGCTCAGATGATAACAGAGACAGGTGATCATCCTCTCTTAGGGATAGGACATTCCAGGCACCCACCCGAAGGGACCGCCTCAGGTTAACCCAAGGAGACCGCCGTCTGGTGGACGACACCTCAGCACCACTCCGACACACTCTCCCGCAATCTGACCCAGGGATGTTACCCCGTGGTTTCCCTCCTATCAAAGATTGGGGGTCCCGAAGGCTTTGCCCCAATCCCATCATCCGGTGAGCTGCCCTGCGAAGGGAAGCTGCACAGGAGGTACTCCCACGGAGTGGGTTTTCAGATTTTTTTGCGTTTTTGCGTTTTGCGGAATGAAGCGTTTTACGGTGGCTGGAGTGCAAATCCTGCCACCAACCTCCTAATAAGAAGTAACCCAACTGCAGGAGGACGTCCGCAGACACAGTTGGGCACTAGATATGGATGGCCGTTGGCTCACAAGGAGCTCCTCCGCCCTTTGACAGGTTTTGTTTTTAATCCTGCTGGGTGTCCATATCCAAACACCCTCCTCACCAGAAAACCTGGTGGGGGAGACGGTTTAGTCGCCGACAACCCGACCATGGAACAGGTTAGTACAGGTTTACATGGTACCTGTAGCAGGTCACAGATCGAACCTGACCTGACATAAAATAAGTTAACATTAATAATATTCCACCATTTACTCGTATAAGGAACCAGGACTTATGTAACCAGTTAAACAAGTTCGATAAGGTTGTGTTGAGAATCTCAATGGTGCCAATGCGTTATGTGAGCGATAAATTTAAACACGTCATGTCCTTTAAAAGAGTGGTTTATATGATACTACCTGAAAATGGAAAAACACTTAATGTTGTACTCAGTGTACAAATCGATGGGTTTGAATATAAAATGTTTGCCTCCTCAGAGGTGATGAAGTGTTTTGGGTGTGGAGCTTACGGGCACGTGGAGTGTTTGTCCCAATGCGGTTACACTGCAAGAAAGTGAATGTGCGGTTAGGAACGATTCTTCCTCACCACAAACTAATGGGGAGAAGGTGAATCGGGAGCCAAGCTCTGCCCCTCCCCACCCCCCATCGGCTGAGGTGTTCGACGAATTGGACTCGTATACCCCGACCAGCGTTGGAGAGAAGGTGTGTAATCGTGACGTAATTAATCCACCCCCACCAAACGAGGAAGTGAAAGTGGTTGCTTCCTCTCCTTTACCATCCACTGTACAGGACAGTCTGGATGATATGGAGGTATCTGTTACGGATACCAGGAAAAAAGTCCAAAAATGGTCACATGTTGATGCCTTTGATGCTAAGGAGCAGAATAAGGTCCAGATCGTGTCAGGCTCGGCAGACCTCCAAGGTACGTCTCACCTTGGAAACCCCTTGGTGGTACCGGAGTCTTGTGCCGATGTGGAAACTTCGATTGCTCCACTTGCCGACTCTGAGTGGGACACAGAGAACAGTGAAGTATCTCAGGATGTTTTAAGTGTTTGTCCTGTTCGCCAAACTTGTTCAGACGAGTTAACAGCTATGTCTGACAGTGATGGAGAAATAGATAAAGGGGAAAATCCCTGTGAGTTAAATGTCAACCCCTCCCTCACGGATGATGATGTAAGGGTTGTAGAGGGGAAGGACATGGACAAGGCAAATTCGGAGGGTCCGTAAACAGAGCAGAACTTTCTGTTGAGCCAAAAGTAAGTGTTCCACAAGTAATAGGAGAGGCCATAGATGAAGCACTTGATTCAGATGAAACCTCTTATACCCTACATTTCAGTGCTATAAGCTCTCAAGAGGAGGAAGGGGAAACGACACAACCTTAGTGTCTCAAGAAAATGTGATTAAATTCCTGGATGAGACATTCAGGAAAAGATTACTTCCCGAATTTACACGATTTCATTAAAACTGCAAGAGTATGATTCGTGAACCTTATCAGGTTAACATGTCAGATCCTCAATTCCAAAGGTTAAGGAAATGTGTTGCTCGGGCTGGTAGAGAGCTTCAAGAATAACTAACAGAATGGAGAGAAAAGTAGCATCTCTGAACATCAATGTCGGCCGCAGTTGTGTGCGTCGCCTCCAGGTATTTCAGCTCTTCCAAAATGAAAAAATTGATGTGCTAATGCTACAGGAGATGTATGCAAATCAATCTTCTGAGGATGAGTGGTGTAAAATCTTTAAAGGTTGTCTTTTTTTCTCGAGTGCGCTTGTTGAGGCCAAGGCTGGTATGGCAATCGTGTTGCATCCTCGACTCCAGCCTTCGGAGATAACTTGTAAATAAATTCGCAAAGGCTACTTACTGTCTGTGCAATTTGTCAGTTGTAACTGAAAGATTTGCATGAAAAATGTTTACTGTCCTAGTGTTAACTCTGAAAGAGGTGCCTTTCTGTAGAAGTTGGCAGAGTTTGTAAGCATCATTGACTTAACCATGTTGTTGTGTCTGGGGGGTGACTACAACTGCACCGACAACTTGATCAACTTGATCGGAACACTTGTGAGCCTCATCCACCCAGTGCAAGGCCTTTGGCACAGCTAGTCAAAAAGTTTACACTGGTGGATGTGTGGCGGGTACAAAAGCGTAATATCCATCAGTATATATGGGTTTGTGCATCAAAAAATGTTTTGACGATGGCTCGCCTAGACAGATTTTATGTTAATCAAGAAATGGTAAACATTGTTAAGAACTCTTATGTAAGGCCGTCTGGTTTTTCTGATCATTACATGATTGTTCTGGTGTGTGGCTTTCCTCATCATGTCTGTGGAAGTGCATATTGGTCTTTTAATTTGAAACTTTTACAAAGTGCACATTTTATAGAAGCTTTTAAAATGGTATGGGAAAAATGCGAGTCACAAAAGGGTTCATATTTGAACTTAAGACAATGGTGGGACTGCACAAAGTCCCAAATCAAATGTTTTGCCAACAATACTGCTCTTACAGCACATACAATGCTTTTGGTGTGATATCTGCTTTAAAAAACGATGTACTTATCTGTGAGCAGAAAGCTGGATTGTCTAGCGTGAATTTCCAGCAGTTGTCAGAAAAAAGGACCCTTCTGGCTGAAATGATGAAAGAGCGGGCGGCCGGTGCATTCGTCTGACTGCGGAACGAAAAAAATCCAACTTGACACACCAAACAAAGGGTTCTTCAATTTGGAAAAAAATGGTCAAGACCTCTCAACAAATCCATGCTTTGCGCTCTTCTGGTGGTGATTTGTTGACCTCCCAGAGTGATATCAAGCATGAACTACAAGACTATTTTTCTAAACTCTTCGCAAAAAGAGCTGTGAATGAGGAGAACAGGAATGTGATGCTTGAACAGCTCCCTTCTCTGTCTGAAGACCAACAGCAATTGCTTGGGCCTGGCATTTCTCTTGGAGAACTTACTGCTGCGCTCAAGGATAGCAAGGATGGGAAAACCCCAGGACGAGACGGCCTTCCGGCTGAATTTTATAAGGCTTTCTGGGACATTCTAGGCCCTACTCTTCTTGAGTTCTTTCAGGAGAGTGTTGAACAAGGTGAATTGCCATTGAGCTGCCGGAGGGCAGTTTTGTGTCTCCTTCCGAAGAAAGGAAACCTGCATGAGACCGCAAATTGGCGGCCTGTGTCACTCCTCAACACTGTCTATAAAATATTGTCAATAGCACTTGCAACCCGTCTAAAGGAAGTCATCTCTGTCCTCATTGGCACTGATCAATCATACTGTGTTCCAGAACGTTCCATATATGATAATATTTTTTGGGTGAGAGACTTGATCAGTCTCGGTCAAACTACATTTCCTGGTTTTGGTTTATTAGTTTTAGATCAAGAAAAAGCTTTTGACAGTGTAAACCATTCTTTTTTGTTTGATGTATTAAGAAGAACAGGGTTTGGGGAAAAAATTTATTGCTTATGTTAAGTTATTGTACAAAAATGCATCTTGGCTGCTGAAGGTTAATAATAATCTATATATTAATACTGAAGGATCAATTTTGTGCTCTTCCAAGTGGTCGCGTCACATTTTTCTCGGTACTGTGACCTGGACTGAAAGAAACTTTGTACCTGTAAGAGTGCGTCGCACATCGTGGCAATAGTCAACTTTCAACTCTGAGGCAGAATTAACACATCTCGTTTTACATTCGTTTACATCGCGACATGTGTCGTCACCGCTGAGAGGCGTCATGACGTCATGACACCATCGGTCATTCGCTGATGTCATTACGGCTGTCATCTACAGACCGTTACCGCTGAGCGGAGTAATTCCACTCCTCGAAAATAGCGTCTGCAATGTAAAACCCTCTTCTGCACATGCTGACTACCTCAGAATGTGAATTTGACACAAAAATGTAACAAGAAACATTGTATCTTCTATCTTCTATCTATATATTAATACTGAAGGACCAATTTTGTGCTCCTCCAAGCAGTCCCATCACGTTTTTCTCGGTATTGTGACCTGGACTGAAAGAAACTTCGTACCTGTAAGAGTGCATCGCACATAGTGGCAATAGTCAAACTTCAACTTTGAAGCAGAATAAACACTTTTTGTTGAGACGGGGGTGAGGAGTGAAGAGGCGGGGGTGGGGGACGAAGAGACGGGGGCAGGGAGTGAAGAGGCGGGGGGCAAGGTAAGTAAACTTTTGGGCGGGGATAAGCAAATTGAAAGCGGGAGATGGGGGGAAATGGGGCGGGGGATGAGTGGGTGGGGGCTGGGGTGAATTAGGTGGGGTTGAGTGTGAGGGGGCGAGGGCCCGGGGGCAAGTGGGGCGGGGAATCAAGAGACAGGGGGGCGGGGAGTGAAGTGGTGGGGGCGGAGCCAGGGCAATTAAATTTTTGGGTGGGGGTAAGCAAATAGAAGGCGGGGGAGTGGGAGGTGGGGGTAATGGGGCAGGGGCAGGGGATGAGTAGGCGGGGGAAAGCACGCCCTGTCCAGTCCATGTCCCTCAAGTGTGGGTGGGCTGGTGAGGGTGGTTGAATGAACGGAATCCGTCTGTGACCTGGTTTTGACTAGTCTATATTTTAGTACTGATGGACCAATTTTGTGCTCCTCTCAGCGGTCCCATCACGTTTTTCTCGGTACTGTGACCTGGACTGAAAGAAACTTCGTACCTGTGAGAGTGCATCGCACATAGTGGCAATAGTCAAACTTCAACTCTGAATCAGAATAAACACTTTTTGTTTTACATTCGTTTACATGGCGACGTGTGACATCACCGCTGAGAGGCGTAAGGACATCATGACATCATTGGTCATTCGCTGACATCATTACGTCTGTCGGCGACAGACCATCACCGCTGAGAGGTGTAATTCCACTCCTCGAAAATAGTGTCTGCGATGTAAAACCCTCTTCTGCACATGCTGACTACCTCAGAATGTGAATTTGACACAAAAAATGTAACAAGAAACATTGTATCTATGCATTAATACTGAAGGACCAATTTTGTGCTGCTCCTCGCGGTCGCATCACGTTTTTCTCGGAATTGTGACCTGAGAAGTTTTGACACATGCATAAATCAGGGGACTTCTTCACAAGGAGTAGTGTACACCAAAAATGTCGTGTACAAGGACGTTTTGTAGGCCTCATTAGGTAAGGCCATGGAATACATCGACTGGGATGCGGCTCTTACAAGAGCCGCCACTGGTTGTCATATTGGGCCCATAGAACGGAATCCATCTGTGACGGAGTTTTGGCTAGTAGTCTTTGTTACCCTTTCCCCTTTCAGTGAGGCATCCGTCAGGGCTGTGCGCTATCAGGCATGCTCTACAATCTATCCGTTGAACCTTTACTAGTTTTACTATCGGAACTCCGTGTTGGGAGTGTCTCTTTCACAAAACTCCAAAGTCGTTGTTTCAGCCTATGCTGATGATATTTGTGTTGCTATTGCAAATCAAAAAGAAGTTTCTGAGGTCTCCCGTTGCCTTACCCAGTGTGAGCTTGCTTCTACTGCAAGGGCAAATCGGAAAAAAAGTGTAGCTTTTTGGGTGGGCCCCAGATCGCCTTCCTCATCCCTGTCTGTTTTACCAGGAGGAATACAGTGGAGTAGTGAGGGGTTTAAATATTTAGGCTTATTTCTAGGAATTGAAACGTATGGGAAAAAAATTGGGAGAACTTCCTGAAAAATTAAATTGAAACTGGCAAGGTGGAGAAGATTGTAATAACTTCTCTCGCTTAAGACACGGGTGTCAACCATAAATAACCTGGTGGTTCCTTTTATTTGGCATAAAGTTATCCCATTGAACCTCCGAGATACTTGGTCACAGGAATTCAGAGGGTTCTGACAGATTTTTTTCTGGGATGGCCACCATTGGCTGGGCCCAGACGTGGTCTGTAGACCCCGAAATGCGGGTGGT
The DNA here is from genome assembly GCF_056783735.1 of Eptatretus burgeri. Lineage (NCBI taxonomy): Eukaryota > Metazoa > Chordata > Myxini > Myxiniformes > Myxinidae > Eptatretus > Eptatretus burgeri. The sequence goes on from NC_140965.1 coordinate 58,888,336, forward strand.
CAAAATCCGATGCATATCCCAAGTCGGATAATGGCATTCCGAATTTCCATGATTAAGCGCCTACTAGTAGGGTGAATATACTGATTCTGGCTCACTTTTCCCCATGTAAGTGAATGGGGGATTTTCAGCGATTCATATTTTTTCCCCTAAAAATAAACCCCCTATTTATCCCAAGATATATTTATTTGTCTCCTCTTTTAACCTAGGGGCACTCTATTCAAATAACCAATGCGACAAGATAAAGATTTGTTCAAGTAGCAAAGTAGTAATGTGATTTGTTAAAGGTGATTCTAAAGAAATATCTGAAACATGTAAGCCGAGGGACACTCTTTTACAAATAACCAATGCATATTGTTTAGCTCACTCGTTGAACCTATAAACATTTGTTCATTCTCAAATTCCTTCAATAGTTTAATTTTCTTTGCACAATAATCCCCATCTAAAATATGTAAAAATATAACTTTTGAATCTTTATATTTTTCAAGATACCCCTTTTGTGCCATTACGAAATGATATACTTCTCTTAATGATCTCATCTGACCACCTCCTGAGCCACATATCATTTTGAGATTACAGTAAATTGTTTTTTTATTGTTCAATTAATAACCATCAAAGTTTTCAGTCCATTCAAGGATATTTATTTTTTTCTTTACATCCTCTAACTTGCTCGTTTTTAAATTGATTCGCTTATTTGTTTTATTTACCATTGTTTTAGTTATTTTTTTCAATAAGACTTATTTGATATTTTCCACATTCATTATGTTTTCCATTTATATACCAAGACCGAGATTTTCTCCACTCTTTAGTTTGATTAATACTTAGTTCGACCATTTGTATATTGTGAAAAACGCGGCGGTAGCCCTTAAAAACCCTAACCCATCTTCCCATCGTTAAAACTTGTGTCCATATGGAACACAATCTATTCTATTCACTCTATCATACAATATCCATATGGAACACAATCTATTTTATACACTCTATCATACAATATCCATATGGAACACAATCTATTCCATTATCTAAAATAAAGCTCTTATCATCAAAGGCTCCCAATGCCTTTTTATTTACTTCTTCACAATATATCTTATGTTTATAACTTCTTATTGTATTCATTTTCCTATATTCTTCTTTCTTATTCATCAAACAATTATAATAATTTCTAAAAGTTATTGATTTCTTTATTACATATTTCTTTATTCCCTTTAACCTTTTATCAATCTGATCACCATACTTATAAGCATATGCCTTTGCTCTCAATCCAATAAACTCACTCATTACTTTTCCACCCAACTCATCCTTAAACTTACCAATAACCTTTTCATTCTTTTTTGAAAATAACTCGCTCTTCTTACTAAAATTACTTCTATCATATACTCCAATATTTTTCTTCATATCTTTATAAACATCATCAGTTTTTATATCTAGAATAAAACTATGAGTGTCCATATACACCAATGAAACATTTTCACCATACTCTTTCTTTAAGTCATTATACAAATAATCATACATCAATATCGTTGATAAATCAAGAACTGCTGTTCCAATATAAATTGGTTTATCCATTACAATACTTTCCTTTTTCATATGAATAGCAGAAAAGTTTCTGAAAAAACCTCTTCTCTCTCAAAACTTGGTTTATTTATCAACCTTGAAGCTTCTTTCCAAGATGTTGCGAATCTAATCTTTTGTCTGTTTCTAACATTTTCCAGAGTCTTTATAAATACAGCATTATTTATTAATTTATAAAAGTCCCCTTCAAATTTTAGTTTTGTATTTGCGCTCATATCTGTATTGAATTTAATATACTTTTCCATCCAAAGACTTTGTTTAAATTTTAAAACTCTATGAATTTTAGCTACTCTCAACCCAGCAGATAAATATTGTCTCAAGTTCCTTTGATGCAAAACATATCCATCTTTATCATAGAATGTTGTTAATAACTTTTCTGTTGATTTTCCTTTAATATTAAAACTTTTATGATAATCACTTAACCATTCTTTCTTTGGGGTTTCTTTCGCACATGCAAAAGGAAGGTCTTTATGCTTATTATGAAGATCACTCGGGTACCTCAAATCAACTTCAAAATAATAACCTTCTTCTTCCTCATTCAATTCCTCTTGAGAAGAAATAACAATATTCATCAAAGCCTTTTCATAATCCTTTTCTTCCACCCACTCTAATTTACCATAAGGCAGAGATTGAGACATTGCCCATCCATACAAATTATTAGCATCAAAATACATCAAATAATTACTATCTTTTTCACTCATAATTTGGAAGATATTTATTATTTTTTTTAGCATATCTTTGTGAACATAGTTGTGATATTCCACCTCTCTTAGACTTCTCAATCATCAAAAGCATATCTACATCACTGATTAAATCAATATCTTGTTTTGTCATTTTCAACATTGCACTCCAAGCTAAACCAGGAGCTGTGAAATAGTGGGCAGGATCTAATCCATAACATTTTTTTTATCATGACAGAGTGATCTAAAAGCTTCAAACACATCAGCTAACAATAAAACATCTGTTTTTAGATACAAATCATGATATTCTCCAAGGTTCTTTATCTTAAATATTTTCCAAATTTCTTGTGCGTGTTTATATTCCTTATCACTTATCTCTTCTTCATAAATGTTATTATAGAAACTTTCTTTTGAAGGAAGTCATGTTTCTTTAAATCTCATAAATGAATCCATATAATCATAAGGATAAATTCCCTTCCTTGTAAGAATTTTCTCTTTACTTTGAATTTCATTCCTTGTTTGAATTTCCTCTCGAGTTAGAATTCCCTCTTTAATCTGAATTTCATCATTAATCAGAATTTCCTCTTTAGTTAGAATTTCATTCATTGTTTGAATTTTCTTTATAAATAGAATTTCATCTCCAGTTAGAATTTCTTCATTAATTTCCTCATTAATTAGAATTTCCTCTTTACTTTGAATTCTCTCTTTAATCTGAATTTCCTCTTTAGTTAGAATTTCCTCTTTTGGAAAGAATGAATTAAGATTTGGAAAAGAGCCCGTGTAGCTTAGATTTGATGCTAGGTTGGCTAGTGGTGTTCCCATAAACTTGTAAGAATCTAGAAACCTAATACGAGTTATAGGTTTTGTGAATATCATTTTTGAAAATGAAATATACTTTTGAATTGTGTTTGTTATGGCAGAAATATTGCCTGGAGTTTTTGAAAGTTCATTTATAAATAGATGTGTATCATCGTTGGCGCTGTTGTGAAGAATGACTGGAATAAAAGAAGGTAATTTATAATTAAGATTACAACAGGAATGAGCGGGACCTCTATATTTACCAGTAAGATTACAATGATCCCTAACCTTAGACTCCTCAATTTCCTCCTCACAAATAAGAAAGATATTGTTCTTTCTGAATTCTAATTTTTCTTCTTTGGTTAATTTCATCGGTTCATTTGTTTCTTTCATAAAGTTAGTGAGTCGAATACAATCCTTTTCTAATCGTTTTACAAACTCTTGTGAAGCATTTTTTCCACTATAATGTTCAAGTTTATTATACTTTTCTCCAACAGATGATTTGATATAATAACAGAAACCACAGGGACTATGTTTTTGATATTTATTTGTATATGATTCTTTTGGATTAGGAGAAGCAGTATTTATCTTTTTAAGGATACACTCAAAATCAGCGTATATCACAAATGGGTGCATGATAGATTTATTATAATCTTCAAAAGAAATCTTTTCACCAGGTTTAGACATTGTAATTACAGCTGATTTATGATTACTACAATATTTTGAATGTTGTTCTAATCGTTCTTTTGTATGAAATGAATTAAGACATCGCTTACAAGGATATATTTTGTTTGCTGTTCTGAATACCTGAGAAGAGATTAATCTTGATAAATTATTGATGTTTGTGTCATGTGAATTCTTTCCAACACTAAAATATAAAAGATCAATGTGTGTTTCTTCATTTTTATCGTTGTTTGAATTTTTTTAATACTTGAACTTTGTTTGTATCCGTTAATCCATAATCATTAAGAGAAAGATTATTCTTTTTCTCAAATTTAGGAACATCTGTTAGTGGCATTGGGAATTTAAAATCTTTAATGTCCAAGGTATTCTCATATTTCATATATTGTTTTACTCTTTCTGAATTACATTTTGGTGGATGTAAGTGAGCAAGAACAGACCAGAGAGAACATTTATTATCATTGTTGTTTATATTAACAACTGCCTTCTTTAGTTTTATTTCTTTTGGTAATTCAATATAAGAAGAAGCTTTAAGAGGGTTTGCTTTTAGAATGTGCATATCTAAAAAGATGATTTTTTTTCATATTGAATCCACTTCCTACCACTGTATTATCAACATCCTCCTCTTGTCTTGATAGTTCTTCATAAACCCCACGATTCAAAAAATCTTGAAATTATGTTATAAAATGAAGATCTGTTCTCATATAAGGAGTTTGTTCTTCATCTTGTCTTTTCATATTCATTTTCACTCCCATATAAAACTTGAAAGTTTTCATTTCTTTTAATGTCTTTTTAATAACCTTTTCAGCATCAGGTTTCACTCTTTCAATTGATTCAGCAATTGATGATGGACCGGGTTCTCCAAATTGAAAAATCCTTATTTTTATATGCCCTTTAAATGCCACATCAGTGTTTTCAATATAATAGTCTCCCTTTACTTTGAATTCATTTTTCTTGTTTTTTTGTGATTGAAGATGTCTTTTATAACTACTCTTCAAAACATCCTTTGAGCAGATATCACATTGTTTTCTTTCCAACTCAAGAGGAGATATTTTATGAAATAGATTAAATGTGTGTTTGTTGGTTCGGAGGTGTTTTCTATAATGTTTATATTCGTGATTACAAACATCGCAGTACGTTGTATTCACCATATTTATAAAATAAAACTTTGCTTAAACTAAAATTTCTTGATGAAAATTTCGTTTATTTTACAGTTGAATCTGTGCTTCAACTAAAATTTTCTTGATGAAAATTTCGTTTATTTTACAGGTGAATCTGTGCTTAAAACCATTTTATCCTCCAACTTTTTCACTTAATAAATACAATGTTTCAAGACACAAAAGACAAGTTTCAATCAATCTCTTCATTTGTTAAAGATACTGAGAAATATGTCAAGGATGTAAAATTGAACAAAGATAAATATAACAACTATTGTATAAAAACAATTATGGCGAATAATGTGAGTTCTTCAATTTACTCTAGTGGAAGGGCTTTTAGTATACCTGGAAGAACACCAATTAAGGTATCTCTAACAAAAGTTTCTCCGCTCCTTCTGGCAATATATTCAGAAAAAGCAATGAAACAAGAAAAAGTATCAAAAAATAAAAACCTTATGGTGAAGCTTTAGAAAGAAAAGATATGACCATCTGTAATATGCAAGGAGAAATTTGTATTTTTTTCAACAACCCTAAAGGTATAAATCCTGATGAAATAAAGGATGTTAATATATCAGGTGAAATGACATTTTGTTCAATTGTAGTTTAGGATCATTTTAAAATTACCTTTAATATAAAAAATGTAGCAGTTGAATCTGTTAATGAAAAAAAGTATGTCGATATCGATGGTAATGTTTTTTTATACTAATTAAATATGAGTCAATATTCAACTGAAGATTTTGAAGATTATGAGAGTGATTATGATACCGAGAGTTTGCATTCAAACGATAGTTATGACACCGAGAGTTTGTGTTCATACGATAGTTATGAAAGTATAGATGATTCTGAAAGTATCGAAGATGAATTTCAGTTTGAGTAAAGTTTTACTTTATAAATATGAATAGTTTACTCGATTTTGAGCCTCTTGAATTCCCTGATTCGCCATATGACAAATTTGAGAATTGTCCTGCGTGTGAAAGACGGGGATTAAACACAGAGTCTAAAGCCTATAAACAATGTATATTCTGTGATTATCTTCTAATTAATGATAATCAAAAATATAAAAAGTAAAATAATTGTTTTAGATTTACACCAAAAATGAATTACTTTACAAGATTGATAAGAGAAATGAATGTAAAGTATGAGGGTGATAACACACCTTTCCTTACAAGGGAAGAAACTGAACGTATTAGAGAAATGTTCAAAGGATTGTTGTTATATATTATTCATGGATGTGATTTTCAGGGAAATATCAACACAAGATATTGCATAAATAAAACAATGGATTATCTTGAAATTAAACCTGAACTTAGGATAAAATATAGAGTTTCTAAAAAAGCCAATAATAAATTAAATAACCTGTTTTCCAAATATATAAATGAATGATTTTTTTACCCATTTGGGAAAATAAGATAAAATTTGACAACCATAAAAATCTTCCAAATTCATTAAGATGCCTCATAGTTGGTTCAAGTGGATGTGGAAAAACCTGCTTACTTTTAAAGATGCTCCTCACTCCCAACTTTTTAGATTATGATAATTTAGTAATTTTCACAAAGTCGAGTTTTCAACCCGAGTATCAACTGCTCTCACAAGGTTTTAATGCTGGTCTTCAAAAAGAAGATATAATCGGTTTATTTAAACTTCAAAAAAACCTAAATGATTATAACATTGAAGATATAATACAACTATTTTGTGATACACAGAAATGTAAAAAGAAATCAAAACCGATAACTTGTATTCTTTGTGATAATACGGATGATATACAGTCTCCCCAAGATTTGGATAAATCCAAAAAGAACCTCGTTATTTTTGATGATTGTGTTTATGAGAGAAACCAAACGGTAATGGACAGCTACTACACAAGAGGGAGACATTCTTCTTGTAATTGTATTTATCTTCGTCAATCGTACTTTCAACTTCCTCGTTGTTCCATCCGAAACAATGCTAATACTTTTATTTTATTCAAGTTAAATTCAATATATAGAAACAATTTTTGGAGAGACAATTGTTCCAGATTATGTAGTAAAAAGGAATTTGGGGATTACATGAAACACATGACTGAAAAATATAAATATATTGTTGTGAAACAAGATGAGATATTAAATGATATTTTCAATAAATAAATGGATGCAAAAGAAAGAGCAAGAAGATTTAGGGGACATCAAGAGTTGGTTTCAAAAGTTGTAAAACAACAGGAAGACATAAAGAATAAACACAGGCAGAAACTAACGGGCGAAGAAGCATTTGAAAGAAAACAAGAGAAATTTTTTAAACCACTTTTAAAAACTTCCCAAGAAAAAATGAAAGATGTTTCCACAGTTCCCACAATAGAATATACTCATAAAAAACTTCAAATGTTAAAAGATTATGATCAAATGATGGAGGAAGAATTACAGCATTTATGAGAATTAGAATATGATGATGAATGTGTATTTCAACAAATAACAATTATTTTCATGTTCATCAACTGGTCTAAAATGGCTGATGCTTCATTAAAACAATTGTTATTTCCAGCCTTCTTACTACCTAACAATAATAACAGTCTATTCACTAATTGCGATGTGTCATTTGGAAGAAAACTAATACCTGAACCAAGGATACTTAAAGCCTGAATAATGTGTTTCTCCTTCTCATTTTTCCTACTTTTACCAGAAATACTAACCCTATAATTTGGAGTGTTCAGCAGATCAATATATACTCTATCATCATTATTTTTCATATCCAATGGTTTATCAATATACTTTGATTCACCCCTCACATTTGAACCTTGTCTTCCATCTTTTGTGAGAAGAAACATTAATCTCGGAGTTAGTTTGACAGGGGGTTGAGCAGAACCCAAAAACCTGAATTCATCATCAAATATCAATACCTTTTCTTGAACAAGATGAAATATTGCTGGTTGTTCTGTTGGAATGAGTCCTGCTTTGGTTTTTGAATCCGCTGAATATTCATTGTTTGGAAGAGCATTCACAATATAATCAGCGGGTCAATTAAACCTTCATCATCATATTCTAATTCTCCTAAATGCTCTAATTCTTCCTCCGTCATTTGATCAAAATCTTTTAACATTTGAAGTTTTTTAGAAGTATATTCTACTGTGGGAACTGTGGAAACATCTTTCATTTTTTTCTTGGGAAGTTTTTAAAAGTGGTTTAAAAAATTTCTCTTGTTTTCTTTCAAATGCTTCTTCGCCCGTTAGTTTCTCTCTGCGTTTCTTCTTTATGTCTTCCTGTTGTTTTATAACTTTTGAAAGCAACTCTTTATGTTCCCTAAATCTTCTTGCTCTTTCTTTCGCATCCATTTATTTATTGAAAAATATCATTTAATATCTCATCTTTTTTCACAACAATATATTTATATTTTTCAGTCGTGTGTTTCATGTAATCCCCAAATTCCTTTTTACGACATAATGTAGAACAATTGTCTCTCCAAAAATTGTTTATATCTGTTGAATTTAACTTGAATAAAATAAAAGTATTAGCATTGTTTCTGATGGAACAACGAGGAAGTTGAAAGTACGATTGACGAAGATAAATACAATTACAAAAAGAATGTCTCCCTCTTGTGTAGAAGCTGTCCATTACCGTTTGGTTTCTCTCATTAACACAATCATCAAAGATAACGAGGTTCTTTTTGGATTTATCCAAATCTTGGGGAGACGGTATATCATCCGTATTATCACTAGGAATAAAAGTTATCGGTTTTGATTTATTTTTACATCTCTGTGTATCACAAAGTAGTTGTATTATATCTTCAATGTTGTAATCATTTCGGTTTTTTTGAAGTTTAAATAAACCGATTATATCTTCTTTTTGAAGACCAGCATGAAAACCTTGTGAGAGTAGTTGATACTCTGGTTGAAAACTCAGCTTTGTGAAAATTATTAAATTATCATCATCTTAAAAGTTGGGAGTGAGGAGCATCTTTAAAAGTAAGCAGGTTTTTCCACATCCACTTGAATCAACTATGAGGCATCTTTATGAATTTAGGAGATTTTTATGGTTGTCAAATTTTATCTTATTTTCCCAAATGGGTAAAAAATCATTCATTTATATATTTGGAAAACAGGTTATTTAATTTATTTTTGGCTTTTTTAGAAACTATATTTTATCCTTAGTTCAGGTTTAATTTCAAGATAATCCATTATTTTATTTATGCAATATCTTGTGTTGATATTTCCCTAAAAATCACTTCCATGAATAATATATAACAACAATCCTTTGAACATTTCTCCAATACGTTCAGTTTCTTCCCTTGTAAGGAAAGGTGTGTTATCACCCTCATACTTTACATTCATTTCCCTAATCAATCTTGTAAAATAATTCATTTTTGGTGTAAATCTAAAACAATTATTTTCCTTTTTATATTTTTGATTATCATTAATTAGAAGATAATCACAGAATATACATTGTTTATAGGCTTTTGACTCTGTGTTTAATCCCCGTCTTTCACACGCAGGACAATTCTCAAATTTGTCATATGGAGAATCAGGGAATTCAAGAGGCTCAAAATTGAGTAAACTATTCATATTTATAAAGTAAAACTTTACTCAAACTGAAATTCATCTTCGATATCATCTTTGATACTTTCAGAATCATCTATACTTTCATAACTATCGTTTGAACACAAACTCTCGGTGTCATAACTATCGTTTGAATGCAAACTCTCGGTATCATAATCACTCTCATAATCTTCAAAATCTTCAGTTGAATATTGACTCGTATTTAATTAGTAGAAAAAACATTACCATCGATATCTATATACTTTTTTTCATTAACAGATTCAACTGCGACATTTTTTATATTAAATGTAATTTTAAAATGATCCTTAACTACAATTGAACGAAATGTCATTTCACCTGACATATTAACATCCTTTATTTCATCACGATTTATATTTTTAGGGTTGTTGAAAAAAATACAAATTTCCCCTTGCATATTACAGATGGTCTTACCTTTTCTTTCTAAATCTTCATCCATAAGGTTTTTATTTTTTGATACTTTTTCTTATTTCATTGCTTTTTCTAGTTTTGAATATATTGCCAGAAGGTTTTATTTTAGATGGGAATATATTGCCAAAAAATTTAGTTTAAGTACAGATTCACCTGTAAAATAAACCAAATTTTCATCAAGAAAATTTTAGTTTAAGCACAGATTCACCTGTAAAATAAACGAAATTTTCATCAAGAAAATTTTGGTTTAAGCACAGATTCACCTGTAAAATAAACGAAATTTTCATCAAGAAAATTTTAGTTTAAGCAAAGTTTTATTATATAAATATGGTGAATACAATGTACTGCAATGTTTGTAATCACGAATATAAACATTATAGAAAACACATCCAAACCAACAAACACACATTTAATCTATTTCATAAAATATCTCCTCTTGAGTTGGAAAGAAAACATTGTGATATCTGCTCAAAGGATGTTTTGAAGAGTTGTTATGATAGACATCTTCAATCACAAAAACACAAGAAAAATGAGTTTAAAGTAAAGGAACACTATTATATTGAAAACACTGATGGTGCATTTAAAGGGCCTATAAAAATTAGGATTTTTCAATTTGGAGAACCCGGTCCATCATCAATAGCTGAATCAATTGAAATAGTGAAACCTGATGTTGAAAAAGTTATTAAAAAGACATTAAAAGAAATGAAAACTTTCAAGTTTTATATGGGAATGAAAATGAATATGAAAAGACAAGATGAAGAACAAACTCCTTATATGAGAACAGATCTTCATTTTATAACATAATTTCAAGATTTTTTGAATCGTGGGGTTTATGAAGAACTATCAAGACAAGAGGAGGATGTTGATAATACAGTGGTAGGAAGTGGATTCAATATGAAAAAAAATCATCTTTTCAGATATGCACATTCTAAAAGCAAACCCTCTTAAAGCTTCTTCTTATATTGAATTACCAAAAGAAATAAAACTAAAGAAGGCAGTTGTTAATATAAACAACAATGATAATAAATGTTCTCTCTGGTCTGTTCTTGCTCACTTACATCCACCAAAATGTAATTCAGAAAGAGTAAAACAATATATGAAATATGAGAATACCTTGGACATTAAAGATTTTAAATTCCCAATGCCACTAACAGATGTTCCTAAATTTGAGAAAAAGAATAATCTTTCTCTTAATGATTATGGATTAACGGATACAAACAAAGTTCAAGTATTAAAAAAATTCAAACAACGATAAAAATGAAGAAACACACATTGATCTTTTATATTTTAGTGTTAGAAAGAATTCACATTACACAAACATCAATAATTTATCAAGATTAATCTCTTCTTAGGTATTCAGAACAGCAAACAAAATATATCCTTGTAAGCGATGTCTTAATTCATTTCATACAAAAGAACGATTAGAACAACATTCAAAATATGCAGTAATCATAAATCAGCTGTAATTACAATGTCTAAACCTGGTGAAAAGATTTCTTTTGAAGATTACAATAAATCTATCATGCACCCATTTGTGATATATGCTGATTTTGAGTGTATCCTTAAAAAGATAAATACTGCTTCTCCTAATCCAAAAGAATCATATACAAATAAATATCAAAAACATATTCCTTGTGGTTTCTGTTATTATATCAAATCATCTGTTGGAGAAAAGTATAATAAACTTGAACATTATTGTGGAAAAAATGCTTCACAAGAGTTTGTAAAACGATTAGAAAAGGATTGTATTAGACTAAGTAAATTAATGAAAGAAACAAATGAACCGATGAAATTAACCAAAGAAGAAAAATTAGAATTTAGAAATAACAATATTTGTCATATTGGTGAGGAGGAAATTGAGGAGTCTAAAGTTAGGGATCATTGTTATCTTACTGGTAAATACAGAGGTCCCGCTCATTCCTGTTATAATCTTAATTATAAATTACCTTCTCTTCTTCCAGTCTTTCTTCACAACAGCGCCAACTATGATGCACATCTATTTATAAATGAACTTTCAAAAACTCCAGGGAATATTTCTGCCATAACAAACACAAGTCAAAAGTATATTTCATTTACAAAAATGATATTCACAAAACCTATAACTCGTATTAGGTTTCTAGATTCTTACAAGTTTATGGGAACCACACTAGCCAACCTAGCATCAAATCTAAGCTCCACCGGCTCTTTTCCAAACCTTAATTCATTCTTTCCAAAAGAGGAAATTCTAACGAAAGAGGAAATTCAGATTAAAGAGAGAATTCAAAGTAAACAGGAAATTCTAATTAATGAGGAAATTAATGAAGAAATTCTAACTGAAGATGAAATTCTAATTATAAAGAATATTCGAACAATGAATGAAATTCTAACTAAAGAGGAAATTCTGATTCTAGATGAAATTGTGGTTAAAGAGGGAATTCTAACTCGAGAGGAAATTCAAACAAGGAATGAAATTCAAAGTAAAGAGAAAATTCTTACAAGGAAGGGAATTTATCCTTATGATTATATGGATTCATTTATGAGATTTAAAGAAACATGACTTCCTTCAAAATAAAGTTTCTATAATAACCTTTATGAAGAAGAGATAAGTGATAAGGAATATAAACACGCACAAGAAATTTGGAAAATATTTAAGATAAAGAACCTTGGAGAATATCATGATTTGTATCTAAAAACAGAAGTTTTATTGTTGGCTGATGTGTTTAAAGCATTTCGATCACTCTGTCATAATAAAAATTGTTATGGATTAGATCCTGCCCACTATTTCACAGCTCCTGGTTTAGCTTGGAGTGCAATGTTGAAAATGACAAAACAAGATATTGATTTTATTAGTGATGTAGATATGCTTTTGATGATGGAGAAGTCTAAGAGAGGTGGAATATCACAAGTCTGTTCAAAAAGATATGCTAAAGCAAATAATAAATAACTTCCAAATTATGAGAGTGAAAAAGATAGTAATTATTTGATGTATTTTGATGCTAATAATTTGTATGGATGGGCAATGTCTCAATCTCTGCCTTATGGTAAATTAGAGCGGGTGGAAGAAAAGGATTATGAAAAGGCTTTGATGAATATTGTTATTTCTTCTCAAGAGAAATAGAATGAGGAAGAAGAAGGTTATTATTTTGAAGTGGATTTGAGGTACCCGAGTGATCTTCATAATAAGCATAAAGACCTTCCTTTTGCATGTGAGAAAGAAACCCCAAAGAAAGAATGGTTAAGTGATTATCATAAAAGTTTTAATATTAAAGGACAATCAACAGAAAAGTTATTAACAACATTCTATGATAAAGAGGGATATGTTTTGCATCAAAGGAACTTGAGACAATATTTATCTGCTGGGTTGAGAGTAGCTAAAATTCATAGAGTTTTAAAATTTAAACAAAGTCCTTGGATGGAAAAGTATATTAAATTCAATACAGATATGAGAACAAATACAAAAGTAAAATTTGAAGGGGACTTTTATAAATCAATGATTAATGCTGTATTTGGAAAGACTATGGAAAATGTCAGAAACAGACAAAACATTAGATTCGCAACATCTTGGAAAGAAGTTTCAAGATTGATAAATAAACCAAGTTTTGAGAGAGAAGAGGTTTTTTCAGAAACTTTTCTGCTATTCATATGAAAAAGGAAAGTATTGTAATGGATAAACCAATTTATATTGGAACAGCAGTTCTTGATTTATCAAAGATCTTGATGCATGATTATTTGTATAATGACTTATAGAAAGAATATGGTAAAAATATTTCATTGTTGTATATGGACATTGATAGTTTTATTCTAGATATAAAAACTGATGATGTTTATAAAGATATGAAGAAAAATATTGGAGTATATGATAGAAGTAATTTTAGTAAGAAGAGCGAGTTATTTTCAAAAAAGGATGAAAAGGTTATTGGTAAGTTTAAGGATGAGTTGGGTGGAAAAGTAATGAGTGAGTTTATTGGATTGAGAGCAAAGGCATATGCTTATAAGTATCGTGAGCAGATTGATAAAATGTTAAAGGGAATAAAGAAATATGTAATAAAGAAATCAATAACTTTTAGAAATTATTATAATTGTTTGATGAATAAGAAAGAAGAATATAGGAAAATGAATACAATAAGAAGTTATAAACATTACATATATAGTGAAGAAGTAAATAAAAAGGCATGAGGAGCCTTTGATGATAAGAGATTTATTTTAGATAATGGAATAGATTGCGTTCCATATGGATATTGTATGATAGAGTGTATAAAATAGATTGTGTTCCATATGGATATTGTATGATAGAGTGAATAGAATAGATTGTGTTCCATATGGACACAAGTTTTAACAATGGGAAGATGGGTTAGGGTTTTTAAGGGCTACCGCCGCGTTTTTCACAATATACAAATGGTCGAACTAAGTATTAATCAAACTAAAGAGTGGAGAAAATCTCGGTCTTGGTATATAAATGGAAAACATAATGAATGTGGAAAATATCAAATAAGTCTTATTGAAAAAATAACTAAAACAATGGTAAATAAAACAAATAAGCGAATCAATTTAAAAACGAGCAAGTTAGAGGATGTAAAGAAAAAAATATATCCTTGAATGGACTGAAAACTTTGATGGTTATCAATTGAACAAGAAAAAACAATTTACTATAATCTCAAAATGATATGTGGCTCAGGAGGTGGTCAGATGAGATCATTAAGAGAAGTATATCATTTCGTAATGGCACAAAAGGGGTATCTTGAAAAATATAAAGATTCAAATGTTTTATTTTTAAATATTTTAGATGGGGATTATTGTGCAAAGAGAATTAAACTTTTGAAGGAATTTGAGAATGAACAAATGTTTATAGGTTCAACGAGTGAGCTAAACAATATGCATTGGTTATTTGAAAAAGAGTGTCCCTCGGCTTATATGTTTCAGATATTTCTTTAGAATCACCTTTAACAAATCACATTACTACTTTGCTACTTGAACAAATCTTTATCTTGTCGCATTGGTTATTTAAATAGAGTGCCCCTAGGTTAAAAGGGGAGACAAATAAATATACCTTGGGATAAAAAGGGGGTTTATTTTTAGGGGAAAAATATGAATAGCTGAAAATCCCCCATTCACTTACATGGGGAAAAGTGAGCCAGAATCAGTATATTCACCCCACTCCTACTGTACAGTGAGTGTGTTCCTTGGCGACTTCTCACAAACGCCTATTTGCAGAAAGTGGAAGGTCTGAAATATGACCGTGAACTTTTCCTCATCAACCTGTAACATGTGGACATTACTCACCTCCTCAGTTTTCATCAGAGCCTTTTGAATGCTTGGCAAGTTCTCAGAGTGCAACGTTTAGAGGTATCATATGAGGCCCAAAAGTTTGTACATGAGCCATTAGTTCAGAATCCTTTATTCTCTGGAATTTCAACCTCCAGGTCGTTTATGCATTGTTTCACAGTGTTGGAATAAACAGAGTGTGAGACCTGTTGCATCCATCCTTGAATGCCTGGCTCCCTGTAAGCTCACTTTCATTAAAAATTCGTGTTCGTTCTGCTCGTATTGTGGAAAATGTCTTGAAAGCAGTAATTCAAACCTTTCATAGACTAAACATCGGGTGGACTGGGGTGGATGAAGTGGCTGACTCACGTCTCCATTTCCCTGAACTTCAAATTGCCTCAAAAGACCAAGAGGGTGTGTTCTCCTCAAATTTAGAGGAAATTGGTGTGTTTCACATAATGGGGAAAACGGCTATCTACAACATATGTCTGCAAGCACGTATACCTGGTTTTACAAAACTGTTTAAAAAATCGGTGGAATGAGACCTTACCTGCTGGAACTTTAAAACTCCAGTGTGGAACAAAATGTATAGTTTTCCAACTCTTGGGCGAACTGGAGACCTGAATTGGAGACTCTCACATCAAGCCCTGGTCACACAAACATTACTCCATAAGTTTATTTCTTCTGTTCCAATTTCTTGTCCTTTTTGTGATTTAATTGAAAATGTTGCCCACGTTTTTATTGAATGCAAGCGATTGGTACCCCTCTTTCTCTTCCTTCAACAGCTTTTCTATAAATTTAATTTTGTTTTTTCCTTTCCAGTCTTTATTTATGGAATCGGGGGGAATTATAAAAGTAAACCAGTCCTCTCATTTTTGTCTTTTCTGTCAGGCATTGCTAAACTGGCAATTTATAAAACCAGGAAAGCAAAATTGAAGGGGAAAAATGCAAATGTGCTTTTGTGCTTTAAAGGTATGGTTTTGGCACGAGTAAAAATGGAGCAGGCTTATCTTTTGAGCCTGGATTTTGTGGGTGATCAGTGCTACACTGATGATGTTTTGAGTTTCTTTTCTTGATAGAATCTGTTTGTAAAAGTGTAAAGTACTGACACTTACTTTTTGCATATATGTATTATTCTGTGGTGTGTTTTGACATGAACAGACTCCCTTGTTTGTATTGCTTTTGTTGAATTTATTTTTACTGTAAAATCGTTTGGATTTGTTTTTATGGAGTGTGCTTTTTCTGGTGTGTTTTGATGCTTTTATAATAAAAGCATACAAGTCTCTCTCTCTTTCTCTTTCTCTGTCTCTGTCTCTGTCTCTGTCTCTCTGCCTCTGTCTCTGTCTCTCTATCTGTCTCTATGTCTCTGTATCTCCCCCCAAGCCCTGAGGTGATCCCCACTACACCACCGGCAATAATGCGTTCGACCTTTGGACTGCTGGACAATGCAAACTGCAGTGTCATTCGCGAGTTGCTCTTGGTGGGCCCAGGTGGCCTCTTCAGTATGAGCCAGGTCCACCCCATTGTCCAATGTGAGGGTCCGATCCTTGCCTAACAGTGTTTCTTAGACTTTCTTGTACCTGGTGCCGATTATCTGTTCAATTAGACGGTCTTCCAGCTCTTTAGTGGTGTTAAATCTGCACTTTGAGCCTGTAGCCTTAAACTAGTCATGAATTCATCTATGGATTCAGCAGGCTCCTGTTTATACTTCTATAGGTGAAAACAGTTGAGGCGGAAATTGGTTCTTGGCTCGAGATGTGTTGTGAACTTCTCCAATATTATCTCAAGTGTTTTGCGATCGTCAGATAGGGCCCACAAATTGTACATATGCAGGCTTTGCTGTCCTCCCCACAGGAGAATCTATGTTACTTGCTCCTCTGGGCTCATCCCAGCGAGGGTTCCCCTGAGTAGGAGTTCAGCATACTGCTTGAAATCGGAAAATGCAGAGGGCATGTCTGGTGCCCGCCAGTCCATTCTAGGTGGTTTATTGCCCGAGATATAGTGTCAGGTCTGGTGAAAATGGTACGGTGGAAGTCCAAACAGAAAGGAATGATTTGCAGCAGACCAAAACGAATAGGGGGAAGAAAGGGATGAAAACGACGTGAAGAGGGATAGGAGAGTCAACAAACAGAGCAGCTCGCAGCCTCAACGAACCTGCACATCTGCCATTATGCCACACCCAATGTACTAATGGCCAGTAGGTGGTGCAAGATAAAGAGAAGAGAAGACAAGATTGAAACCAGCAAATAAGAGGGTTGGGAATGATGAAGTGTTAATGGGGGTAATAAAGATCATGGATCAGGATGGAGGGTGACAAGAGGTGATGGTGCACTGCCTGCTCAAAGTCTTGGATGGAATAGTGGGGAAGGGTGGCCTCTGCGAGGTGGCTCCATCTATGGGACAAGAGAGGAATAAAGGAGTTTAGGTGTGCAGTCAGGTTGCTGGGTTTCCTCCAATGCTTTCTCTCTTCTCTTTTCCTGTTGGTTAGTTCCCTTCCCCTTGTCTAGCTGTAGCCTCACTGTCCCCACTGTAAGTACATTGCCTTTTTACGCTTGTCATTTCACTTTTCCATGAGCTCAGATTTTGCATATAAAACGAAAAAGTGACATTTATATTAAGGAAACTGTATGGTGTTATAATTCGATATATGCCATATCAGGTTGTTCGAATCTATTTCCGGACAAATTCCAGTATATTTAAGTACTTACAGTCGATTCATTACCCAGAATCCATGAATTGATCCAACGTCATTCTTTGGCATTCTTGCACTTGATTCACACTTCTTAATGGTGAATAAACCACACAGAATTTGGACAAGCAATGCAATATTGTGCATTGAGCATATGAAATTAAATGTTTTGTAATCACTGTGCTTTCAAAATGGTATTTATTATGGTGCAGTGTTGATGTAAAATTATTTATTGTGGGTTATTTCATGAATTGAATAATTTGGATGATTCAATTAAAATGGAATGCAATGCTTTCAGCATGCAATGCATATATATTCTGCATTTGAGCACGTTTGGGGGTCATTAAATAATGTAACTAAATTCAAGAATGACAGCCACACATTTACGTTGACAATATTTCAATTCTGATGAAGCTGTTCATTTTCAATGTACTTTTATTGTAAAAAAAATAATTTTGGAACAAGGTTTGCAGCCTTTAACTCTTCCTCGTTAACATTACATCATAATATTAACGATCATGGAAATCCACATTGTAACAGCTGATGAATGTGCAAAAAAGTCATTCAGCTCAACAATGCAAGTCCAGAAGAGGAATGTGAAATTTTATATGATTTTGACAAATAACAATGTGATAATTGTGGCAAGCTACATACTTGACACTTATTACCACCATTTCCTAATGAAAATAGCACAAATTAGAATATGCAACATGCTACATAAATAGCTTGCCATGCTTTTGACTTGATGACATCACTTGCCTTCACGACTGCATGTTGTCCTTCAGAGTAAATTTTCTCGCATTATCGCCCCAGAAGCTCATCATCCTCAGCAAATCCATATTGGACAGGGATTCAATTACAAATTAGGCCCGCTTGTTGCAGCATTACTGAGGCGTGGCAGTGCCAGCTGTTATGCAGTGCTGTGCACATGAGGACAGGAATTTGGAATTTGGCCAGGATGTTGGTGATAAGTCACCTACTCTTCATCTAAGTAACCCATACATTGCAAGTCTCACGTTGTCAACCTCTCACATTCTAATTACAGTCTGTGAAAGGCACTGAACTAACCAATGAGCATGTCTAGTGCCCCCGATCGGCCAGAACACTTGAAGCCAGTGTGTTTTAAGTGACACGTGGATTCAGGTTAACCATTCGAGTGAAGAGGTGCATATGTATATATATATATATATATATATATATATATATATATATATATATATATATATATATATATATATACACACACACAAACACACACACACACTGCATTACTTGAACATTTGTGAGTATTCTATTCCAATAATTTTTCAATGCTTTTTGCATCATACCTTGTTGCTGTGGGATGAAGAACCTTAAATGAGCATTATTGTCATGAAACAAGAAACATCACTTGATTTTCACTTTGTCACCCACAAGTTTAGCAAGACATAGGCTGCCATCACAGAAATTACCTGACATTTTACTAAATTCATTATTCTGCTGAGGTTTTTTATATTAGGATGAAAAATGAAAAATTATGTGATGCATAAAATATAGCAATTTTCATTTGGCAAAATTCAAGGTTTGTTTTAGTTTGATCATATAGCATCAGGTGCAGTGCAGTTTTCTGTTCCATCTTGTTAAGACATTTAAAATCTAATCACAAAATATATTTCATTGCAATATGTGTATTGAGGTTATTGAATGTATGTTAATGTAGCACTTGGAATAAGGGTTGTTTCTTTGCAAAACCACATTTGTGATTGCGGTGCAATGTGGCTATATTGGTATTCCTAATGTAGCATGTGAAATTTGGATATACTGTTGATATATGAATGCAGCTTGGCATTACACTATTTGTATCCTCATGTAGGGTGTGGTTCATCAGTTAATCCATGTGCAGCATGGATGAGGAGACTTTCATGTGGTTATGAGGTTCATCCAAATGCAACATGTGCAATGCAATTTGTCACCAGCCCCAAAGCACACACTGCATCAAATCCCAAAAACGTCACACAACACATCGATTTTTTTGAAAACTCCACAAGGGAATATCACCAGAACTGACCACAAAGTATAAATATTTCCTCGCATGCTCGGACGTATCTTTGCCAACGTGCCGCAGCTGTAAAGGGCCAATGAGGAACTCAAGCAATTAGAAAACAGTTTATAAGGTCAGATTAAATTATAGTTGTTCAAGACATATGTACTTTCACAAACGAGAGACTTTCAGTGAGTTAGTTCCAGTCCACCTAACCGATGGAAGTTATAAAACTCCAGAGATGCAATTGGAAATTAGAACAGAAGGCTTTTTTGAGGTCACCAGAGAGGCAAACACATTTCTGAAAGTAAATAAAAACATTTGATGCCTTAAAAAAAAGAAGGGAACAAAAGAGAAATGAGCCAAACTCACAATTGCTTTGTCACTGCATTTCAGTCTCAGAGCTTTCATGGCACTATATTGTTTTTCTCCCCTGTGACAGACAACACATCTGTGAAGTGAATACAGCTCATGTTGTGATGGCTTTTGAGCCACTTGGGAAAGCAATAAAATAGAAACTGTGAAAAAGGAACGAGCATGAACTTATTTTCCCTTTAAAATTGTTTTAGCCACATGAAATAAATGGAACTGGCAGCTCAAAACTTTATAAACAACAACAAATATGGCAACAAAAATAGAGGTAATTTAAAAAAATACGTAAAAAACGATTGGTGCAGTAATCCTGTCCATAATGAATTCAAAAACATTATGCGACAAATATCTGATGACTATCTCAGGGTATAACCAACCTATAATTTAACACTGGTTTGTCTTTAAGTCTTAAAATGTTGCAGTTTTTATATGAATGTTTAAATTACCACCAGCATGGTCATGCAGTTGGGCCACTCCTCAATTGGAGTAGGTCCCCATGACTTATGGTTGTGCCTTTTTAGAGGAAAAAACCATTTTAAGACCATTTTTATGGGGGCAGCCAGGAATTGTTTAAATTTTAAAAAGGCCATTCTGGCTAAACAGTTGCATCGGCTCTATCTATTAGACATCTTCTTTGTATAACTATTAGGCATCTTCTTGTTCTTATTCTTCTTTCATATAGTATACAGCAAAGCTGCAGGGTAGCATCATTGTCAGAGGGTGTGGCTGCACCACTGATACAATGCCCTCTGTAGATTAGGGGAGGAATTCGAAATTTAGCCTGGGTGCCTGCAATAGCTCACCTACTCTTCAAGAAGGATACAGTGGGATCCTTTTTGTCCACTATCTAATTCCAGCAGACAGGATGCCCAGTTTAGCATCTGTCCAAGGGATAGCACACAACTTAATTGATGAATCACCTTGCCTGTGAAACAGCAGGATGACATTTTATAGTTGAGCCCAGATTCAAACCCAGGCTAGACAGATTAGAGGCAAGTGTGCATACCTCAAAGCCATCCTGCCACTCAAGCTTCTGCCACTTCGTTCTTCAATGAGCCTAGTGTTCGTGTCCAAAAAGTTTCTCATCTTTCATTAAAACGACTTGGCCATCATGAACCGGACAAACTACTGACAATTGATGATGTGCCTTCAGAAAACCAATTCGACTTGAATAAAAATCCATAACAGGCACATATGGGTTGACTTTCCCTCAATCATAGCAGTAATGCTTTCGAAGAAAATGCAAATTATAACAGGGCTTTAAAACTAAAGATTTGGAGACACTTTGCAAATTGCTTACACTGAAATGCCTAATGATGGTGGGCCGTACATAATATCTTCTGCCACTGGTCCTGATGATATCAGCACATTAGTCTTTCAAAAATGCATTTCTGATCAAGAAACTTCTCTCTATATATTGTTTTCATTTATATAGGCATTTATTGTTTGGCCAAGTAGATTTGAAAATGTCACCCTTATCCACAATAGTCAGGTTTTCATTGGGATTGATCTCAAGATTTTGCTTATTGCACAAGATTCGTCTGTCTTTTTTATTTGCATTCAGCTTTAACACTCATTAGTTCGATGCTCAACTTCCACGGTGAGTCATTGCAACAATCCCGCAGAAGTATGTTTGAGCGACATGCAACATAAATAGCTTGGCGTTAATACAACACCACCTGTTCATCCATACAATCAATTTAAAAAAAATCTATCAACTGTTTATTTGATCCATGAACTGGTTTATGATAATTATCTTCTCCTTGAAATGTCACTCATATGATCAAATCATAATGGACATTGAAAAAGAGAGGTACTTGAACCTAACCATAGCATACCCATGTCAGGTCAGATATGGGAGCAGAGACCGGAGCAGCGCGTCACTGTGTCCAGTTTCTGACAGTACCACAGGGGGCTCCATGTGGCCATCCCCCAAGCAGATGCCTGACACATCCACAGCTCCTTAAGATACTGATCAACCATCTGCAACCACGAAACACGTGGTTAGCCCGTTGGCCTCCTCCACCCATGAGGTTCCCTCATGGAGAGAATCTAGTGAGCAGGATCAGCATCAGAAAAACGAGCCACATGTCCATTCAGCCATGGATGACACTCACAGATTATACAGGTAACAAATCTCATCTGAGTTTCTTTCAGCAAACGCTCATTGGACAAAAAGTCTCACCATAATAGCCCAGGATTTTTCGAAGAGACATGGTACCAAAGGAGCTATGTCATAGTCTCAGATCCTTGGTCTGAGTCCAAGTCTCACATCCATAGAGCAAGACTGGAAGCAACAAGGACTGAAAGACTCATACTTTCATCCTCCTGCACAGGTACCGACAGTGCTACACCCCATCGCCCCGTGAATCCATGACTGATTATCAGGCCCGACCCAGACGTCTATTGGGCTCTGACTCACAACATGCGGAGACAGGAATATCATTGCCAAGGGAAGTAAATCCCTCTGTGACCTCAATATCCTCACCACAAACAGGAACAAACAAGATAGCAGCATCCAATATGTCATTGAAAGCCTGGATCTTAGTTTTGACCCAGGAAAACCATTGTCCCAGCGGCTCCGATTCCCCATTCAGCACCTGGAGGACCCCCGAAAGGATATCCAGCGTCTCGCAAATATGACTGCATCATCTATGAAATCAAGGTCAGAGATCCTGACATTCCTAAACGATGCACCACAGCGTGATCTCTCTGACATCCTCCCCAGAATCCAGTCCATGCAAGTGCTGAAAAGTGTTGGCGCCAGTACACACCCTCTGACAAACTCCGTTAACAACTGGAAATAAGTTGGAGATGGAACATTCACACGTCGCAGCACTCTCAGTAACAGAGAATAGTTCAGTAATCAGATTGATAAACTTTGGTGGCACTTCACGAAGACTGAGAATCCACCAGCGGGCATCCCAATTCATTGAATCAAACACTTTTTAGAGATCAACATAGGCTGCAAGCAGGCAGCCCCTGTTGTAACTCTCACCTGTGTTTGGGGAGGACCTGAAGAACAAGGATACACTTAATGGTTGACTCCTTTGGTGTAAAAGACGGACTGCTCAAGGCGCTGTCACACCTTGAAGATTTAGCCAGCAATGGCAATGTATAAAAATGTATATAAAACGTTGACATACGCTGAAATTTTGATGTTTTTTTTTTAAGTTTTGGTAGTATTCATAACGTGTTGGTCGTATGCATAACATATTAGTAATGGGCACAGAACGTTTCATTGTCTTATAGATAACTTATACCAACGAATGCTTAGCCTGTTGTCGGCGTTCACAACCTATGCCCAACGATAGTTTAACTTAGGCAAAGCGCGTTGCACGTATCGCCGACGAACTCGTGGTGTAGCCTGTTAAAAACCTGCCGCACGCCGATTTAAATCATAACCGCCTGAGAATTGGAAGTGTCAACCATGCAGTCACACCTTGACGATTTAGCCAGCATATGCCGACCTATGAAAAATGTGTTTAAAACGCTGGCACACGTCGAATACGGTATGGGTAAGTTGTGTATACGTTAAGAGCACGCTGAAAAACGATGAAGTACGCTGTCATATTTTGTGGTACTTATAGTACGTCGTGAAATTTCAAGCATGCTGAAAAATTTACGACGTACTCGCCGTATGGCTCACACGTTCCGCTACGCTGGAAATAAGTTGCAGGCACGATATGCGATCGTTGACGCATGTCGACACAAGTTCCTTGTAAGTTAATCATAAGTCGAAATGCATCGAGGTAATGTTTAGATTACCCGAAACTTATTTTCTCCGTCAAGGCACATTTTCTTTTTTCTTCCTTGGCTCTGTGAAGGCACGTGACAAAATATCTGAAGTTGTTGTTGTTGTTTTTTTATTGTTTATTTTTAGTCTATCACGAATTTTAAAATATATTCGGACATTTGCTTTTAAGTTTCAACGTCGATGTGACAATATCCTCAAAGAGAAAAGATTCACAGAGGAGGAACTAAGAATAAGACATGAGCAAACTGAAGAGGCAATCGGACGTGAGGTAACGGCACATGACGAAATATCGGAAGTTATTGTTGTTGTTTTTTTTAAACGCTGCCAATACGCCATTATACGGTAGCTGTAAATTAGAAACACGTTCAGTAAGTTCTGTGGTCGTCCGGAAGATGTCAATCAAATACGTCTACATTAGTCAATATGCATTGGAGGTACGTTACACATAGGTTCAAAGCACTTTACTCATAGGTTAGAAATAAGTTTTGGGTACGCTAAGCATTACCTCGACGTGTTTCTACTTATGAGTAACTTACAAGTAAGGTGCCTCAACTTGTGTCAACGATCGCATAACGTGCATCGACGTGTGTCAACGATCATGTAATGTGTCTACAACACGTTACTCATAGGTTATAAAAAAGTTTCGGGTATGCTAATCATTACCTCGACATGTTTCAACTTATGATTAACTTACAAGTAACGCGTGTCGACGTGTGTCAACGATCGCATAACATGCCTAACACTTATGGCCAGCGAATGCGGAATGTGTGAGTCATACACTGGCATACGTCGTAAAATTTCAAGCATGCTAAAATTTGAGGACAACCGCAAAGTACAACGATGAAAGCCAACGTACTATGACATATGGCAGTGTTTTTCAGCGTGCTCTTAATGTTATAAAAACTTACCCATAACGTATTCGATGTGTGCCAGCGTTTTAGACAAATTCTTCACAAGTCTGCATACGCTGGGTAAATCGTCAAGGTGTGACAGCGCCTTCAAACAGGTGGTGCCGAACCCTCTAACTAATTATTCGAGCAAAGACATTGCCCAGTACAGAGAGCAGAGTCACCCCTCGGGAGTTGTTGCAGTCTTGGTGATCACCATTCCCTTTGCAGAGAGGGACAACAAGGCCCCTCTTTCAGTCTGTTGGGATGATGCCTGTGCTACAAACAGAGCACAGAACTGTGTGCAATAACACGAACGAGTACAACATTTCCACCAGCCTTGAGAAGATCAGCATGGATACCTCAGATCACAGGAGATTTACCCCCTTTCACCCAGTTCACCGCAGCCTATGTTTTCACAATTGAAGGTGGTTCACAGTTGATTGGAGGGGCAGCAAGAGGGATACTTACACCCCTGACATCCAACTAAACAGCTGGTGGGTCAGCCTGGTACAGCCGCTCAAAGTAACCGGTCAAGTGGGCCTTCAGTTTTGACCACTCTATGAAGAGCCCACCACCCTCCACTCCCACTGCATTACACCAAGGACAGGCTTGGAGGGATGCAATGCATGATTTCCCCTGTAAGCAGCAAGCGAATCACTTGACCACAGGTGATGCTCTACCCCTTCACTCATTCCTTGCACATAGGCATCCTTGTCTGCCTTCAGTGAAAGTACAGTTTTATGCCTCAGCTCCCTGAAAAGCTCACCTCTCCCATTAAACCTTGCCCTGCGACTGGTCAATCATATCCAGTGTCCCTTGGGAGACAAAGTTCTTCTTCACCTGACAATTAGTTCGCAGAATACACTGGCAACATCAAGGATGGTAGCCTTGAATTCACTCCAAAACTCTTCAAGATCCCCTGAAACGCCCAGTCACCACAATTTCCCACTCAGCCTGTTCGCAAACTCCTCAGCTATTGTGTCATCCTTGGGCTTGTCAACAACCAGCCTCGGCTGGGATGTTAGCATTCTCCCGGATTTTAACTGCAACTTCAGAGTTGCTACAGCAAGCCTGTGGTCGGTATTGAGGAACTGATCACTCTGGTAGACCCTACACTTCTGAATTATCCTCCAGCAACCATCAACAAGCAAGCACATAGTCAATCTCCTTGGCCACACACCCAGCACTGGAATACTGAGTCCAGCAATGAGCCTACAAGTGCTGAAACCATGAACCAGCCACCATCAGTCCACAACTACTTGCAAAGTCAAGGAACTTAGTGCTATTCTGGTTCACAGTTCCAGACCCATGTGAGCAACACATGTCTCATAACCATCCCTATTAGTTCCAGTTGATGCATTAAAATCCCCCAAGACAAGAAGAGCATCTCACATGGGGCACTCATAAACCACCAACTCTAGTATGTCAAAGAATGCGTCCTTCATGGTGAGATCACTCGCCTCAGTCAGAGCATTTACAGAGACTCGGGAAATGAAACCCAAAGAGTGACACATCCTCAGTCTCATCATAAGCTCGTTGACTGGTGTTACCTCAATTATCATGGGAGTCAGCTTGTTGGACACAGCTACAGCAACTCCTTGGACAAGTTAACCATCAGAGGAACCAGACAGTCGTAGGTGTAACCACCTTCTATAATCTCACCACTATCCTGTCTCCGAACCCCAGAGAGTGCTGCAATACTGATGTTCAAATGCTGGAACTCAGATGATAGCAGTGACAGATGTTCATCCTCTCTTAGAGTGAGTACATTCCGTGTACCCACCCAAAGGTACCGCTTCAGATTAACCAGGGCAAACCGCCGTCTGGTGGATGACACCTTGGAACCACCCCGCCACACACCACCACAACCCGACCCAGGAAGGTTACCCCTATGCTTTTCCTCCTGTCATCAAACAATGAGGGACCCAAAGTCTTTGCACCAATCCCGTCATCTGGTCAGCTGACCTGCGAAGGGCAGCTGCACATTAGGTACTCCCACCAAGTGGGCTTTTCGTTTAATTTGCGTTTTTAATGTGTTTTGTGGAATGAAGTGTTTTATGGTGGCCAGAGTGCAAATAATGGCACAAACCATCTCGACAAAGGACAAAGGTAACCCAACAGCAGGATGATGTCTGCAGACAGTTGGGCACCAGATATGGAAGGCCATTGGCTCACAAGGAACTCGTCTGCCCTTTGACAGGTTTTTTTTTGTCCTGCTGGATGTCAATATCTATAAACCCTCCTCACCAGGAAACCTGGTGGGGGAGACGGTTTAGTCGCTAACAACCCGACCATGAAACCGTTTAGTACGGGTTTATATGGTAGCTGTATCAAGTCACAGATCTGATCTGGCCCTTCTGAAGTATTATAAATTATTCAATATTTATTCTGAAATTCCAATATACAGGTGAATTTGGCAGTGATGAGTTGTTCCAGAATTCCCATTTCGTTGAGGACCTTACGAAGTTTGCAAAAATGAATCAAATTAAAAACTTATGTTATCAATACATGCTTGGTCTTGGCTTAGTGGTTAGGGTGATTTATTGGAATCCTTTGGTCATCAGTTCAAATCTTGCTTGGCTATTGAATTAAGAATTAATACTAAGTGGTGTTGACTCAGCCTATCTTTTTCTGAGGTTTGTAAAGTGAGTACCAGCTTGTTGGAATGATTGAGCCCTTCAAGTATCTTGTACCGGGCGTTGTGGCGTGCGCCTGTAATCCGGCAACTCGGAGGCTTGGGTGGGAGGATCGCTTGAGGACGGGAGCTCTGTGCTTGGCCGCGCTATGAGAGGGTGTAGGGCACCCTGGAATCATGGCGAAACCCAATCCTTATCCCTGTGTCAAAAGAGGCGACCAGGGTTGCGTCAGGAAGGGCATCCGGCGTAAAACCTCTGCCAAATCAGTATGCGGATCATAACGGATGATCCGCTGTGGCGACCCCTAACGGGAGCAGCCGAAAGACGAACAGCAACAACAAAAAGGTGTTGACTCAGCCTATCTTTTTCTGAGGTTTGTTAAGTGAGTACCAGCTTGTTGGAATGATTGAGCCCTTCAAGTATCTTGTACCGGGCGTTGTGGCGTGCGCCTGTAATCCGGCAACTCGGAGGCTTGGGTGGGAGGATCGCTTGAGGACGGGAGCTCTGTGCTTGGCCGCGCTATGAGAGGGTGTAGGGCACCCTGGAATCATGGCGAAACCCAATCCTTATCCCTGTGTCAAAAGAGGCGACCAGGGTTGCGTCAGGAAGGGCATCCGGCGTAAAACCTCTGCCAAATCAGTATGCGGATCATAACGGATGATCCGCTGTGGCGACCCCTAACGGGAGCAGCCGAAAGACGAACAGCAACAACAAAAAGGTGTTGACTCAGCCTATCTTTTTCTGAGGTTTGTAAAGTGAGTACCAGCTTGTTGGAATGATTGAGCTCTTCAAGTATCTTGTGTCAGTGACAACCTCTCCAGGATTCTGCCCAACAGTCCATGAGACTGCTTTGGCAGCAATGATATTCTGTGCAATGTTTGGTCTTGACAGATGGATTTAAGCAATGAGATCAAATAGACTTTTCAATAATTATATTGTTGGAGTTTCTCAGATGCGATGGGGGATGGTAAATATTTGAGCATGAGTCCTTCCTCACTTTTTGGAAGCCATATTGTTCTTGCAGATATGACCTCACCAATATTATAGAATCTTATTAGAATGTTCAGCAGGACTTGTAGTACAATTATGCTTCTGTGTGGGACAAGATGTAGGATTGATATTTTTACCCATGTGTGGATCACCTTCCTTTCGAATGGGGACAAAGGATTGTTGAGATGTTTTTTTTTTTCACTCTGAGCCAACTTTTTGTGCTCCAAGTAATGTTTCACAGACAGATGATAAACTGTTCACCCAACTCAATTGAAGCACAAAGGCAATCTGACTCTTGTGATGAAATGTCGATACCTGCTGCTTTTTTCTTCCATTATTTACCTTTTATATTCCATTCAACACTTTGCTTGAGGTTATCAGTGGTTTAGTTTCTCCATTATATTTGGATAAAAATAAAATTGTCTTCTGCAGTAGAACCACCATTGCTCCATTACCCAGCAAATCTATATGAGCACTCTTCCTTTTTCAGACTTCGACTGCTTTGTACTTCATATGAGGCCTGCTCACATTCTGTTAAAATTATTATAGTTTTTTTCAGTAGTGATTGTGCTTGTTGCAGCTCTTACTGGCGTCATTTTAACTGTTGATCCATTGTTGCTTTCATTGCTCAGCATTTTATGTGGGTCTCATGACAATGCTCGCAACACTCCTTGCTGATGTTTTCCAACTTACTAAGAGGGAAATACAGGAACACTGTTTAGTGGAGAGATGAATGAGCACAGCCATAATAAATTTGTACTTCCATTATAGTGGATGTAGCGAATGCCGTGCACATTAACATTTGGGCTCATGTTCTGTGACGGACTTGTCACTTTCTTCATGTTGATGCTATAAAATTACACAACAATCATGGGTGAAATAAAAATTTTTTTTGCACAATTAACGATTACATTACAAAAGTAGTTTATATTTTATAAATACAATGACAAAAAAGATATACTCAACTGAGAGATTTAATCAACTGATTGTAAGCTCTACCTTGTGAAATGGGCTCTACCCCCATGAGAAAACCCTGTGACCTTAGATAAAACTCGTGCATGGACGTAAATGGAACAAGTGTCAAGGGTTAGGGGGTATACATGCTGCACCCCCTACTGTTCTCAAGATAATGCAACCATCCATTCCGAAAACCACCCCTCCCCGATTCTACTCCCCATGTGCCATACATGATCCTTGAAAAGTTTGATCACAATCAATTAAAATGGTTAAATAGATTACCCTTCTCCCTTTTCCAAGTCCCCACACCTTAAATCTTAAAACCTATTAAAGCTAATAACTTCATATTTCATCAATCCACCCCACTAACCCGCCATGGGGCCAACACTATGCTGACCAAGTCTGCTGGCTATCACTCAAGCCATTACTGTTATCCCTCCTCCCCCCAATTCTGAATCCACCATAAATCGAAATATCTACAAAAGCTAATAACTATTTTCACCATAGGGGCCCCCCATTATGCAAGTCACGTTTGGTATCACAGTGGACCGTAAGGCTGATGTGAATAGCCAGACATCAATATAGAGAATACCACTTCACCCTCTCCAAATGTGCCCCCTAAATTTACTATCCCCTCCATCATTATACTCCACAAGGTACCCCCATTATGCATGCTAAGTCTAGTTGTGATCACTCAAACGGTACAATGACCGCCCCCTACCTACTCTCCCTCAACCCCCTCTCCACCATTATCACCACTTTTCCTCCTCTATAACACACCCAATGAGGCCCCCAATATGTTGCAAAGTTTTATGGCCCTACAATGTTTCATTCTCAAGATATACAAGATATAAGGGAATGGACAGACATCAGACACAAACAGAAAAATGGAGTGTGACAATAAGAAGAGCTTTGCGTTTGCATCAGCTCTACCCTGTGAAAAGGGAATGGTGCTGTGGGCCATCCAACATGGGCGATGCTGGACTGGTTAGCAGACGCATCACACATGGACCAATATTTACTACCAAAGACCCACCTCTGAATTATAGAGTCCTTCAATCCCATTAATCAGACACTGGCTTAGAATAAGAATGATCGGCGTGTCAGCCCACCCAAGTGCCAACATGAAAGTGGTAGAGCTGTTGTGTTTTTACTCTTCATACCAGTATGACAATATAAAAAGGATTGTCACCGACTGGCCTCCATCCGCCGTCATGCAGAGTCCTCCCTTGGCACACCTGAACTCTTTTCATGATCTTTTCTACATCCGTTAATCCAACTCCACCCCACCCCGCTCAATACCTCAAAAAATTGCTTCTGTATCCATTTTGTCAACCCCTTGTGTCCTCCCCTACCCTAATTGTCACCCGTATGCCTAGTTTGTTTGTCTCCATCTATTTTCTCCCTCAGTCCTACTGTTGACATTTCCCCCTTTTTTCTGCCGTTCCTTTTGTTATGTTGCATCCTCATCCTTTCTGTGTTCTCGCTCTTCACACGAGCATTGACTCTACACAGAAAAGTGTCATTAGCCCACATAATTATATGCAAATAACGCATCGACCTCAAAGATAACTAAAAGATAAACACAATTTAGAAAGAGAATAGATATATTTACTATAAGTTATGACAAAATCACATGAAAATATAAACAATAGAAAATATGGCGATACTAGGTGTGACTCAAAAGCATATCATTCGATGTAGATTCACCCTAACTTTCATGAAAACATAAAATAAATCCAATATTATCACACTGCCTTCAGTCACATTCCATTCATCAGAAGGCACACTGGTACTCTCTATGTAGGTATGGTGCGGAAAAAAATGCCTGTCCTATCTGCTGCACACAAAACTATAGTTGGAGTATCTGCTCTAAAAAGTCACTTACGCTACATATGACAACCTGCTTGGCCTGTTCAGCTGATTGTCGAGGTAGGGATCACTTTTTAGTTCTTCAGACTATGGAAAAAGCAACAACCCCCCCCCAAAAAAACAACAAAAAAAACGATTAAAAAAAATCGATCAAACCGGGAATTAATCTTCTCGCTCAAAATCTATATTAATAAATGTGTGTGTGTGTTCTCCAAAACTCCAAAACCATGAAACCTAGCAGCCTGAAACTTTGCACGCATACTAAGGGACATAAGGAAGTGCATGACTGAAACTTGGGTGTTTGTGTGAATTAAAACACCTCTTTTGAAGATAATTAATGGTGTTGTTCAATTATATCCTTTATCAGGTGCATACCTGGCCACCTCACTCTCTGGGGTCTTAAGGCCTTTCCTGGGTTCGCTCGCTGGGGTTTGAAGCTGCCATGCTTTTTCACCTGCTCCACCATGCCTTGACTTGGAACATGCCGCAACAATTTCTTAACAATAAAGTGCTCAAAATGTTTTTTTCCACTTTCCTTTCTGATATCATCAAATGCCTGATATTCATATCTCTGAATATCTGTATTTATAATGGTCAGGTTATTAATGGTTCAGTTTGGGCTGAGCTGATGGCAGGTCAGACCTCGGATAGATGCAAGGCTGTACCAGTTTACTTATAATAAAGATGTCTAAATCGCCCGTGAATGAGGTCAGTCTTCAAGAATGCCGTTGATATCAATTTCATATTAGACATGCTTTCCATTGAGAATGTACTCGACAGCATTGAAGCACATATCCGAGGACAGCTCCACATCATCAAGGATCTGCTTGATTTTCATGAGCAGCACCAGGGGGATGGAGAGTCCTTCAACTCATTTTATTGTGCACTAAAGGAAATTGCTGCTAATTGTGATCTCTCATCCACGACTGTCGAACAACAGTTTGTGACTTGGATCATCACCGGCATATTTGATTCAGAGGTGTTAGCATTAGTGTTAGTGATGTCGCAAATTTTATAATCAACCTTCATCACCAGTAATGTACCAAATTTTATATACCAC
Organism: Eptatretus burgeri; assembly: GCF_056783735.1. NCBI lineage: Eukaryota > Metazoa > Chordata > Myxini > Myxiniformes > Myxinidae > Eptatretus > Eptatretus burgeri. Next base: position 58,920,656 of record NC_140965.1, read on the forward strand.
ATCAAAATCTGCGCTCATTAAAGGGGTCTCTGGGAGGGTTTTGATCCCCCAAAATAGGTATTTGCTCTCTTCTCGAAATTACACACACAATTTCAATGAAACTTGATCACAACCTTCGTTACCCTGATTTACCTAAGTTTGTTCATGGCATCAAAAATTCCAGGTCTGCAGGGGGGTGGGGTGGGATTTGAGTGACTGTTGCTCCTGATCCAGGTGAGCTTCAGGACCAGCCTTCAGGATCGGCTGTCCTATTTTTATTGTTCTGTAAAGGTACCATTATTCAGTTCTCACCTGGCTCAGCAGGTTCATAAGTATGTCACAAGTCATAAAAGAGCAGTGACCCATCTTATCTCACAAAATAAAGCAAGATTATAAAACATTTTTAAAGTTTACTAGACGACCCGTGAACCAGTTGGGTTCCCATTGTAACAGCGATTGATTAAAATAAAAAAAATAAAAAAACACAAACAATCAAAGATAGCTCCAGAGAAATATACTGCTGAGGTTGTTTGCATTGATCAAATAATCCCGGAGAGTACTTGACGAATCGGGAATTGATTTTTTAATAAACTTTTTCGTTGTCCGATTTGAACGAAACTTCATATTGCACGTCAATGTGAAAAAAACGGAGAAAAGAAAGTCCAAGAAATTGTTGTGCGTAATCTTCTAAACACAATATTATTTATTAATGAGCACAGAGGCATTAGATCAAAATGGCAGTTTATTTTATGCATAAAAATAAATCGTTATTTGTCTAAACTAAATGTTTGAGATTTTTAAATAAATAATTTCAAGAAAAAATAAAAAAGATAGCTCCAGCAAAATATACCGCTGAGGTTGTTTGCGTTGATCAAATTCTCCCGAAGAGTACTTGACTGAATCGGCAAATGATTTTTAAATAATATTTTCGTTGCCCGATTTGAACAAAACTTGATATTGCACACCACAGGAGAATGGTGAGTTAGGTGGCCCTAAAATCTTTGCACTATCGTGTACCGTTTAGGCTGTATTTTGGGAACATACATACATGCATACATCCATACAAGATAAGAGTTTTAGTAATATATCGATGTTCAGTTTAGAAGTAAAAGTGCAAATACTGAAGCATAACTAAAATTCTGAGCTATTAAAAGAGGAAAAAAGACATTACTGCTCCACTGCATTGACACACCAGTAATGCAATATAATTAATCAACTTTCACAACTTGAGATAAGAGTGTGTTTCCTGACCTGGGAAAGGAGATGCAGCTGACATTTTGAGCATCAACCCATTTTCAAAGCAGATTGCTCTGATGAAATGTTATCTCTTATAATGTCAGCTGCACCTCATTTCCCACTTCAGTAAACATACTGTTATCAACTTTAAGTTGAAAAAAAAATCCGGTATTTATCTTGTCCGCCAATGCAAACTGACATATTTTCACAGAGACTAGTAGTCCACTGGATACTTACTGTACACTTGATGAATGGAACAGTGATGTGGGCAGAGACAATTGGAGTGTAAAAATGCTGAAATTACTGCTGTTTGTTGAAAGGGAGGTACATGACAACAGTACTCAAGTATGAGTAAAATCTTGCACAAGCTAATAGCACAAAAGAGAAAACTGAAAGTAGCTTAAGCAGCTGGCAAGCTCTTTAACTTGTACCGTCTACACTAAGCTTTCCACTCATTGTCTAAGACTTACACGATTTTTAACCCTGCTCAGGAAACATTCTGCTCTTTTCATCTGACCATTTTTCCAGTGATTGGCTTTCATAGAAGACTGTAAAAAGATTAATGAAGGACAAAAACATGATGATAAAATTAGGGTTGGGCACACATCGACTTTTTCTCTGTTGTCCCATTGAAAGGAGTGTTTTTTATGGCCATTTTTCATGCTGATCACGAATCCGTTGAAATGTTTGACCTCGGATGATGTCTTAGGATGGTAGAATGCAAAAAATCAAAATGGCCACCAAATTTACCCATTTTCAGGTAAAATTTGATAATTATAGCTTACGAGGGCATGTAATAATATTACATGCCCTTGTAAGCCATAATTATCAAATTACCAACCTAAGAGGGTTGGGCACACATAATAATATTACATGCCCTCGGAAGCCATAATTATCAAATTTTACCTGAAAAGTGGGTAAATTTGGTAGCCATTTTGATTTTATGCATTTTACCAACCTAAGGGTTGGTATAATTACTATATTTTCTATAGTTGGTATTTACACCATAAAGTCTTACTAAGACATCATCCTAGGTCAAAAATTTCAATGGATTCGTGATCAGTGTGAAAAATGGCCATAAAAAACACTCCTTTTCACGGGACAACAGAGAAAAAGTCGATGTGTGCCAACCCTAATATTACATGCCCTTGTCAGCCATAATTATAAAATTGTACCTGAAAAGTGGGTAAATTTGACAGCCATTTTGAATTTTTGCATTTTACCAACATAAGACATCATCCTATGTCAAAAAGTTCAACGGATTCGTGATCAGCATGAAATTTGGCCATAAAAAACACTCCTTTCAAAAAAAGTATGGTTGTATGCCCAGCCCTAATAAAATAGACAATGGAGATAATGGGATTCAAACATGCTTTCCACACAAAGCAAATCTTCATTCCATTTGATGAATTAATTCAGTACTCAAGCCAACCTTTAATGGATTCGTTCAGTTGGACTGATGATCATGTAGAGAAAGTACAAGAAAAATAACACAAAATAAATAGCTATTAATCATAACAAGCATAGAGTATGTCCTATCAATCATGACACCAGCTCTTCTGCATAACATTTAACTCACATTGCACCTCTCTTAAAAATACTGAACATTGAGATGAGGTGAGGACAAAAACATAATGTATGCATTTAAATATTGGAAAAATTCAACAAATTTAAACAGATAAATTTGGAGAGGGATATATCTCAAAAATGTTGGGAGGAGAGGGAAATTGGGGGGTGAGGGGGTCAAGGAGAAAACTGAAAAGCACCTGTATCAAAAGGGAATACATGATTCAGTTTACAAAATTTTCATGGAAATCTGGGCACGTTGACTCAAGTTCTTCTCTTGCTCTGCTGGAATCTGAGCTCTATTTTTACCGACACTGCCGAAGGTGAAGGAGGTTATGTTTTCACCCCTTTCTGTTGGGTAGTCGATCTCGTCGAAAATTTTTTTTTTTTTGAAATTTGTTCTACCCTTATTATCAGTATTTCCGTCGATATGTTTGGTTGTCGATCTCGTCGAAAAAAAAAAAAAAAATTCAATTTTTTTTTTTGAGATTTGTTCTACCCTTATTATATCAGTATTTAAAATGGCAATTTCAGTTAATACAATGGCGATTTCGATGAAACTTGGTTGGTAGGTTCATACCATGACCTAGTTGTGTGCAAATGAGAAAACGTTGCTATGGACACCACCATTGCCTAGCAACGGGACTTTGAAATATTTGAAAAATCATAAAAAAATTATTTTTTCGAAAATCAAAAATTGGGCCACGAGCGACTGTGGGCAGTACATTCAGCGATATTGTCAAAAATTTCCAGCCGGATCCTTTGAAAACTGTCAGAGAAGATAGACTTTGAATGAACCCTGGTCGAAAACAATAAAAAAATGAAATTCGTTATATCTCAGAGACTATGAGTCAAATATACACAAAACTGGTATGGTAGGTTCATTGTATGTCCTAGTTATGTATGAGAAAGAACCGTTGCTATGGACACCTCCGTTGCCTAGCAACGGCCGAAAAACCTCTAAATGTGGGGGTATTTTAACGAAAAAACAATCTGCAGCATTAACTCTTGAAGCAAGAATCATGAATTTTCTTGCGCTTAATCCTCAGGTCATTCCCCATCGAAGGGCCCATCGCGTCAGGTTCTATTGGGTAGGCGACTACCCATGTGCGCCTACCAGATTGTTTGTCTGTCTGTCTGTTTGTCTGTCTGTCTGTCTGTCCCTCTGTTCGGTCCAGTGCTCCGTTAATACAATGGCAATTTCGATGAAACTTGGTTGGTAGGTTCATACCATGACCTAGTTGTGTGCAAATTAGAACCGTTGCTATGGACACCACCGTTGCCTAGCAACGGGACATTGAAATATTTTAAAAATCATAAAAAAACTATTTTTTCTAAAATCAAAAATCGGACCACAAGTGGATGTGGGCAGTGCATTGAGCCATATTGTCAAAAATTTCCAGCCGGATCCTATGAAAATTGTCGGAGAAGATAGACTTTTAATGAACCCTGGTCGAAAACAATAAAACAACGAAGTTCGTTATATCTCAGAGAGTATGTGTCAGATATACATGAAACTGGTACGGTAGGTTCAGTGTATGTCCTAGTTATGTGTGAGAAAGAACCGTTGCCATGGACCCCTCCGTTGCCTAGCAACGGCCGAAAAACCTCTAAATGTGTGGGTATTTTAACGAAAAAACAATCTGCAGCATTAACTCTTGAAGCTAGAATCATGGATTTCTTGTGCTTAATCCTCAGGTTATTCCCCATCGAAGGGCCCATTGCATCAGGTTATATTGGGTAAGCGACTATCCATGTCCGCCTACCAGCTTGTTTGTCTGTCTGTCTGTCTGTCCCTCTGTTTGGTCCAGTGCTCCGTTAATACAACGGCGATTTTGATGAAACTTGGTTGGTAGGTTCATACCATGACCTAGTTGTGTGCAAATGAGAACCGTTGTTCTGGACCCCTCCGTTGCCTAGCAACCGCCGAAAAACCTCCAAATGTGGGGGTAGTTTAACGAAAAAACAATCTGCAGCATTAACCCTTGAAGCTGGAATCATGAATTTTCTTGTGCTTAATCCTCAGGTCATTCACCATCGAACGGGCCCATCACGTCAGGTTCTATTGGGTAGGCGACTACCCATGTCCACCTTCTGGCTTGTCTGTTTATTTGTTACTTACGAAATCTAAAGATTTCGTAAGTATATTGATGACTTCCGTCCTCTGTTTGTGTGTTTGTTACTTACGAAATCTAAAGATTTCGTAAGTATATTGATGACTTCCTTCCTCTGTTTGTGTGTTTGTTACTTACAAAATCTAAAGATTTCGTAAGTATATTGATGACTTCCATCTTCTGTTTGTGTGTTTGTTTGTAGGCACGATAACTCGAGAACGGAATAAGCTACCAATGTCAAATTACACCACGTGATTCAGGAGGGTGATGGCTCGCGCTTATTAGATGTTGGTCAAAATCGGTCTAAGGTTAAGGTCACAGTGAGGTCAAACATCCAAAACATGATAACTCGAGAACGGAAGAACCTACCAACATCAACTTACATCACCTGATTCAGGAGGGTAATGGCTAGTGCTGTTTAGATTTTGGTCAAAATCGGTCAAAGGTCAAGGTCACAGTGAGGTCAAACATTCGATTTTTGATGGTTTGGTACAGAATCATCATAGAAACTTCTGGTTTGCCTCGCTACCTTCTCTAGAGACAGCTTTTATTAGACAAGGTCAGAGGTCAAGTTGATGATTTCGTAAGTACCAGTCTATGACTGCTTCAGCCTGATGTTGGCTCAGTGGTTAGGGTGGTGGCTTGGGATCCAAGGGTCCTGAGTTCAAGCCTCGCTGAATTACTTCACCAGGAGGTTGACTCAGCCTGCCATCCTTCCGAGGTCGGCAAAATGAGTACCAGCTTGCTGGGGATGATCGAGTCATTTGAGTATCCTGCGTCGGAGTGGCAAGCCGTCCAGGATTGTGCCCACTAGCCAAGGAAACTGCTTCGGCAGCACCGACGCTCTGCACAGAGTATGGTCCCAATGGATGGACGGATGACTGCTTGTTACTTGGCGAAATCTTCGATTTTGTCAAGTATGTTTTTCTGTTCCGTTTGTTTGTTGGTTTGTTTGTTTGTCTGGTCGTCTACAGACCAAACGGCTGGACCAGTCGTTCTTAAACTTTTTACACCTGATAGGCAATCCACCTGCGATGGTCCGCATCCAAACCCCATCTTAATCGGACTAAACATCACGACATGACGTCACACAACGTGAAAACACATTTTTGGACATAACTCAGTGACCGGAAGTCGTAGCGACTTCTTGTTGACGCCAAACCAAACGTCAATGGAATATCTACATGTTTTAAAAAGCATATTAGTACAAATTATGCACAGTTTTCCCAAGCGTATGACCTCAAAGTTTTTTGCTATTGGCGTGATTTAAAAAAAATTATATTCGTTCTGCAGGTCACAATTCTTAACCGATTTGGATGAAATTTTAACAGCTGATAGAAATCCACACTGCAAAAATATCTGTGACTTTTGGTGATGTTCAAGATCAGGATCTGGATTCTGCATCACTTTATATTATCGCCCATTATAAACCAATGGGGAATTTTGTGAATTACACATGGCTATTTCTCAAACAGTTTTGCACTTGTATTGAAACTTATACTTAGAATCACGTAATATTTATGCATACATGATCTATTTATGCATGTAATATTAACATGTGTACAAAGTTTGATCGAAAAAACATGAAAAACACACATGTAAAATACATATTTTTGTTTTACAACATATTTCAAACCCGATAACGGGATCGTAAAGCTGGTTGAAAAGCAATGTTCCTAGGTATTTTCAAATATTTTCTACGATCAGAATGAAGGCAACAAGCACCAATGATAAGTTGTTGAATGTCACATGGTGGCTTTAAATGAGTTGTGAAAATTTTCGATCTGCTGCCGTTACCATGACAACGCACACCTGATAATTGTTAGTTGTGACGTCGCGTCATTTTATTAATGTCCGAACAAATAAACACCATACATTCCATGACATTACAGCTTGGACCCCCACATGGAAAGGTCAACTAATTCGCCAAGTGTAGTGCTGAGCACGATTTTTCATTTGTTTGTTTGTCTGTTTGTTTATTAGTCTGCAGGATATTTCAAAAAGTTGTGGATGGATCCGGATGAAATTTTGTGGACAGGTTGGGTGTGTGACAAGGACGAACTGATTAGGTTTTGGTGAAGATGCGCATCCGTATTTGGATGGCGATTTCGATGAAATCGGCACCCCCGCCCCCCACATTCATAGGGAGCAGGTAGGCTTGGAGACAGCCTCAGGGCCCGGGGGTGGCCTAGTTAGAGTCCAGCAGGAAGGAAGACTATTGATGACCATAAGGGAGACTATTGATTACATTCTCTAAAAATATATCTTTTATCATCAAAAGCTCCTCATGCTTTCTTATTTACCTCTTCTGTATATAATTGATGTTTATAACTTCTAATTGTATTCATTTTTCTGTACTCTTCCTTCTTTCAGGTTAAACGGTTGTAATAATGATTAAAGTTTATTGTTTTCTTCATTATATTTTTCTTTATTACCTTTAGCTTCTTATCACACCTTTCAATGTTATTATTATCAATATACGTGAAAGCATAACACTTTGATCTCAATCCTATAAATTCACTCATGACCTTCCAACCCAATTCATCTTTAAACTTATCAATAACCTTTTCATTCTTTGATGAAAACAACACATCACCTCACTTTGAATTACTTGAATCATATATATCAATATTATCAATCATATCCTCGTATACATCACTTGTCTTAATTTCAAATATAAAACTCTCTGTATCCATATATAACAACAACACATTATCCTTATACTTTGATTTTAAATTATTATAGTAATAGTCATACATTAACGACTTTGACAAGTCAATATTTGATGTTCCTATAAAAATACGTTTCTCCATTTTAATACTCTCTTTTTTCAAATGAATAGTATGAAAGTTCTCTCAAAACACCTCCGTTCGTTCAAAACTTGGTCTATTAATTAACTTTGAAGCCTGTTTCCAAGATGTAGCATGTCTTATGTTTTGTCGATTCCTAACATTTTCCATAGTCTTTCTAAATACAGCATTATTCATTAACTTATAAAAGTCCTTCTCAAAATCTGTTTTTGCTTCTGTTCTCCTTTTTGTATTAAAATCAATATACTTCTTTAACCAATGACTGTTTAAATTTCAAAATCCAATGAATTTTCCTCAACCTCAACCCAGCAAATAAATATTGCCTCAAGTTCCTTTGATGCAAAACATAACTTTCTTTATCATTTAATGTTGTAAGTCGTTTTTCTGCAGATTGACCTTTTATATTAAATGACTGTTGGTAATCACTTAACCATTCTTTTGTTGGACTTTCTTTATCAGGGATAGAGGGTAGATCTTTATGTTTGTTCTGAAGTTCTTCTGGATATTTTAAATCAACCTCAAAATAATATCCAACTTCAGCTTCATCCAAACCTTTTTGAGAGGAGACAACAATGTCTTGTAAAACTTTTTCATAATGTTTTTCTTTAACCATTTCAGTTTTCCATAAGGTATAGATTGAGACATAGCCCACCCATACAAATTGTTAGCATCATAATACATCAGGTAAGAGTTGTCCTCATTCTTATTATAATCAGGAAGATATTTGTTATTTGCTTTGGCATATCTCTTGGAACATACTTGAGATATTCCTCCTGTTCTCGCCTTCTCTATCATAAAAAGCATATCTATATCACTGATTAATTCCAAATTTTGTTTTGTCATTTTTAACATAGCACTCCAAGACAAGCCGAGGGCTGCGTAATAGTGAATGGGGTCCAATCCATAAGAATTTTTATTATGTCAGACTGTTCGAAAAGTTTCAAACACATCAGCCAATAACAATACATCAGTTTTAAGATATAAATCATGATATTCTCCAAGATTCTTTATATTAGACTTCTCCCAAACCTTTTTAGCTTGTGTATAATCTCTATCGGAAATATGAGTTTTATTTAACTTTCCACAGAAACTTTCCCTTGAAGGAAGTTGTTTCTTTAAACTTCTCAAATGAATCCATATAGTCATATGGATATATTGTTGCAAATTTGGAAGCTTACTGCACACAACAGCCAGGTCCTATTGATCAGCTATATCGGTAAGTTTGTGTTTCTCGTTATGGTCCTGTCCTATGTTTAATGGGTGATTAATTGTATGTGTGCTGTGAGTAATTTTATAGTTCGGATTTTTACATTTTAAACTTCAACAACAACAACGCCCATCTTCGCTTCTTCCCCATTGGCCTTTCCCACATGCTTGTGTGTCAAGCACAGCCGTGGGCAGAGTCCAATGTGCCAGGCAGGGTTTCTTTGGACGTTGGTGTCTTGGATTTTGCTCCAAATATGGGCATGGCGCCACTCTCAGCCAATCGGAGGGGTGCGAGCACATCTGCCACCTCTCGGCCAATGGGGAGCCAATGGAACATATTGCTGCTCGACTTCCATGCGGCCCATGGACCAGTTAGATGGAAAGTAGATTTAGATTTAGAATGGATTTGGGAGACATGGACCGACATGGAATGTGTAGTGGGGACGTAGATTAGCTACTTAGATTTAATGGAATGTGCATTAGAGTAAGGGACGACGAGGGAGCACGAGATAGTAAGGGGAACATAGGTAGAGTGTGGAGTGAATGGAAAAATTGGAAGAAGCATGTTGAGTGAGTATGGGTCAGCAGGCCCGAGTGTGTGAATGGAGTGAATGTGGAATGCATGGTGCGAATGAATGATTGGGGGGAAGAGTGAATCCCACCCAAGGGACCCCGGTGTCAGTGTAATGTTATTTAATGGATTAGTTAAATTTACCAAAAGGAGGTCGTTCTGTGTTGGTGGTGTATGAAGGCATGAAACCCAATTTGAAGGGGTGCAAGAGTTCATTGACCGGCTGGGAGCATGGCTGTGGAAAGGTGAGTATTGAGTAGAGGGCACCCTGGACACCAGACTAGTCGGCCAGAGTAGGCCAAGGGTCCAAGGGACCGGGATAGTGTATTGGGCACAGGCAACCCACGGAACGGGAACCGTAGCGCCAAAATGCCACATGGGCATGGGAGGGGGGGGCAAAGCCAGGAAGGGCACCCCCGCCCCCCACATTCATAGGGAGCAGGTAGGCTTGGAGACAGCCTCAGGGCCCAGGGGTGGCCAAGTTAGAGTCCGGCAGGAGGGAAATCCCTGCCAAGTGAGCCACGCTGCCCAGCCATGAAATTGTGCAAGGGCACGAGTGAAAATTTGTGGGCAGGGCCCAAATTAATAATGGACGCCAACATAGGCGACGGGAATCATGGTTGTTAGAACCAATAGTTTAAAGAGCCAGGTGTATGGAAAAGCCCCAGGGTAGTTTGAAGTTAATAAATGCTCGGATAGTTAGGAAATGTACCCCTTCACACCATCCATCCCTTTGCTCTCCGTAGGCCGCTGAACCCACCTTTTTAAGATGGCTGAATTACGTAGGAGGCTATTCTGGGGCTTCATTGGACCTTGAGACAGGACGCCAGTCTCTCCCTTAGTCCCCTCCAAAAAAGAAACTTCGGGGTTTGCAGTAGATGGGCTAGCCGCACAAAGACGATAAAGGGAGTTAGGGAGACGAAATTATAGAGAAAAATAAATGTTGTTGTTTGTCTTTTGGCTGCTCCCATTAGGGTTCGCCACAGCGGATCATCCGTTACGATCCGCATGCTAATTTGGCATAGGTTTTACGCCGGATGCCCTTCCTGACGCAAACCTAGTCGCCTCTTACGACACAGGGATAAGGATTGGGTTTCGCCATGATTCCGGGCTGCCCTACACCCTCTCATAGCGTGGCCCAGGGCAGAGCTCCCATCCTCAAGCGATCCTCCAACCCAAGCCTCCGAGTAGCCGGATTACAGGCGCATGGCACTACGCCCGGTTTACAGACAAAAATAAATAAATAATAAGATTAATAATAAAATAATAATAAAAGAAAATAAAAGGGGCAAAATTTTGTTGTTTCATTGTTGCAAATTACGGGAGTGGGTATGGACAGAGACAGGCAAAGGCGATAGGTTGGGGGGGAGACGGTAGGTTAGGTCCGAGCCCGTTTTCAGAGCGGCCGGCACCACCGCACTCCCTCCAGAACCTCACGGGACCAGACCAGAGGCCGGCCAACTTCATATGCCGTCCTGTGTTTGTGCTACATCTGCTGGTCCGCATTTGCCATGCCTCGTTACCTGCCTTTTGCTGTGACCCCATGCCTGCTGCCCTTATTTGCATTGCTCCCATGTCATCATCCAACCATGTGCGCCAGGACCATCTTCAAATGTGTTTTGCAAGGACTGCCCTGCATACAGCCATGCAATGGGGACTACAATTGTGCAGCCCATGCACCCATCTCTGTGTGTTTTGCATCCAGTCCATCTCCATCCATTCACAAGGAGCCAGGGACTGCATTGAGCAGCCGGCAACCTCCCGGTTCTTGCATAAAGGCCACTTCAAATGGCCTGTGGGACGGCGCATGGCCTGGCACGTAAGGGTGAGTTGCCTCCAGCAGCTGGGATCTGAAAGGAACACCCAAGGGGGAACTTTTGAGCAGGCCCTGAGGACGACTGACCTTCAGCTGCTGGGCACTCACCCACATAAAATGACTGTTGAATTGCTGTGCTTCTTTCCCACAGATAACAGGTCCTGGGACATGGTTAGTGTAAATAGTTAAAATTGTAAATAAGTTATTGACCCACCTGTTGTTTGTCTTAGTGCCGGCAATGTAGTTAATTCATCTGTGTGAGTTGGATAGTTTAGTTACGCAGCGCACAAGGCAATTTTATTTTTGGGACATGTATGAAAAAATGTCACACTCAGGGATTCGTAGGTAAATTATACTGGGGGGAAAACTTGCACATGCTGCTCACATGCAAATTTGACGACTCGGGACGAGTCTGTAAAAAGGGGAGGGGGTTGTGTTGCGAATTTGGAAGCTTACTGCACACAACAGCCATGTCCTATAGATCAGCTGCATCGGTAACTATGTGTTTCTAATTCGGGTCCCGTCCTATGTTAAATGGGTGATTAATTGTACATGTGCTGAGTTATTTTATAGTGAGGATTTTTACATTTTAAACTTCAACAACAACAACACCCATCTTCGCTTCATCACCATCGGCCTTTCCCACGTGCAAGCATGTCAAGCACAGCCGTGGGCGGAGTCCAACATGCCAGGCGGGGTTTCTTTGGACGTTGGAGTCTTGGATTTCGTTACAAATATGGGCATGGTGCCCCTCTCAGCCAATCGGAGGGATGCGAGCAAGTCTGCCGCCTCCCGGCCAATGGGGAGCCAATGCAACATATTGCTGTTCGACTTCCTGGTCGAGGGGTGGAGACATGAGCACCCACCCCCCCCCCAACCAATCTCAGACGGCTGGGAGATCGCCCGACATGCCTGTCCAATGAGGAGGGGAATGACATAAGACAGATCCCTCCCACCATTCAAGAAAAAGGGATAATTGTGTGGGGGCAACCCGGTGAGAGAGTCTTCCCGCCGTGAATCGCCTGCCTGCGAGCCGGAGGAGAATCGCTTGCCTGCCTGCCTCACTGACTTGCTTGCCTGCCTCATCGCCTGTTTTGCCGGTGAAGCATGCCAGTGCCCGACGCTACTCTCCATTCCTGTTGCTTGGAACTGCATCGTGTTGCGGGTTCGAGTCCCGCTGGGCCAGATCGTCAAGAACCGCATGAAGCGGGAAGGTCCAAGCCAGGCTCTTACCTCCAGCTCACCTTCCCTCCGAGCTGGGGGTATCAATAAAGGCCGTGGCCACCATTTCTTTTTGGGGGGTGTGTGTCTGTGTGTGGGCCCATCTTTTAAGTAGAAACGTCTCAGTGTTGTGTGTGTAAATTGCATTCCTTTTATTCGGTTAACTCTGCCTTCTTGCATGCTCTCCTGCCCCATTAGAAATAAATATCCCTTTTGTTAAATGTTCCTGGTCGTTTCTGTGTTTCTTTCATTCGCTTGGCACAGTGTGTGTTGAGAAATAGTGAGGCCGTTTGTGCTGTAAAATTGTTCATTTGGACCGACAGGCCTTGGTAACCTTCGCTCGAGTTACACACATTTTGGGCATGGTAACGGCTCATTCCGCTCCAGGTCCATTGAGGGTGTGAATTCCCCGGTTGCTTTGCCCGCGTGGGTAATTAGGTATGTTAAAGTTTGGCAATTGACCCTACCCCACGCGGTCGAATTATTGGCGATTGATGGTCCAGTAAGGGACCTGTGCCTTTCGGACTTATCCGAGAGTCACAACCTAAATTCCGGGTGTTCGGTGGGAGACGACTCCACTGCTCCACCGAGCAGTCGTGCTCACCACCGATACCCGGCACCGTAACAATATTCCCTGTTGTGATAAGAGATTAATCTCTTCTTGATTTGAGAAATGTGATTTCACATTCGGTAAGTCTTTTGCATTTGATGCTAAGTTAGATAATGCAATTGCCATAAACTTGTATGTGTCAAGAAATCTGATATGGGTTATGGGGGATGTATGAATTGTTATTATGAATGAGGTGTATTTTTGATCTGTGTTAGGAATGGCAGAAATATCTCCAGATGTCTTTGAAAGTTCATTTATAAATAGATGTGTGTCATAGTGAGCATTGTTGTGAAGAAAGACAGGAATAAAGTTTGGAGGCTTGTAATTAAGATTACAACCGGAATGAGCTGGACCTCTATATTTACCAGTAAAATGTCAGTGATCCCTAACCTTGACCTCTCCCTCAATTTTTTCCTCACACATATGACAGATACTGTTCTTTCTAAATTCCTTTTTCTCTCTCTTTGTTAATGACATTGGTTTATAGGTTTTAACCATTATTTATCTTCGTCTTTTTCCAATCGTCCTACAAACTCCTCTGAGGAATCTTCTCCTCAATAAAGTTCTAACTTGTATTCATCACCAACAGATGATTTGATATAATAACAGAAACCACAAGGAGTATGTTTTTGATATTTATTTGTGTATGATTTATTTTGATTTGGAGAAACAATATCTAACTTTTCAAGGATACTTTCAAAATCAGCATATATCACAAACGGATGTTTTATAGAGTTGTAAAAAATTTTGAATGATATGTTTGAACCTGCTTTTGGTAAATTGATTACGCTTGATTTATGATTACAACAATATTAGGAATGTTGCTTTAATCGTTCTTTTGTGTGAAAGGAGTTGAGACATCTCTAACAAGGATACGTTTCACATTTTCTCTTATATAGTTGTGATTTGGTTAATCTTGAGAAATTTTTGATGAAAGCATAATGTGATTTTTCCTTTGAAGTAAAGTAGTAGAAGGTCAATGTGTATTTCATCATTTTTATAGTTGTTTGAAATTTTTAATATCTTAACTTTGTTTGTATCCGTTAATCCATATACATTAACAGATACATTATGCATTTTCTCAAATATAGGAATATCTCTCAATGACATTGCAAACTTTAAATGTTTAACATTTAATGTATTCTCGTATTGCTTACAATGTTCAACCCTTTCAGGATTCCATTGTGGAGGATGAAAGTGAGCAAGTACAGACCACAGGAAACATTTATTATCTTTGTTTTGAATATTAACAACCGCTTTCTTAAGTTTTATATCTTTTTGAAAATCAATATAAGAAGAAGCTTGAAGAGGATCTGATTTTAGGATGCGTATATCGAAAAGATTATTTTTGTAAGAGTATATCCACTAACTACTACAGTATTATCAACATGTTGTTCTTGTCTCTGGAGTTCATCATAAACATCACATCCAACAAAATCTTGAAATGATGAGATAAAATGAGGGTTTGTCCTCATATAGGGAGTAGTTTCATCACCTTGTCTTACCATATTCAATTTTACTCCCATCTTCTTCTTCTTCTTCTTTCGGCTGCTCCCGTTAGGGGTCACCATAGCGGATCATCCGTATGATGCGCATAGTGATTTGGCACATATTTTATGCCGGATGCCCTTCCTGACGCAACCCTGGTCGCCTTTTACGACACAGGGATATGGTACACCTATTTTAACCAGGGTATACACCGGCCCAGTATATTGGTACTCATTTCGCCGACCTCGGAAGGATGACAGGCTGAGTCAACCCCCTGGTGTATTAATTCAGTGGCCCAATGGGGCTTGAACTCAGGACCTTTTGGATCCCAAGCCACTGCCCTAACCACTGCGCCAACACCAGGCGCTCAATTTTACTCCCATATAAAACTTTAAAGTTTTCATTTCACTTAATGTGTTTTTAATTGTAGTTTCAATACTTTGTGTAACGATATCAACAGCTTCCATGATTGAAGATGGTCTAGGGTTTTGAAAGCGAAACAATCTTATTTTTATATGCCCTTTAAATGCCCCATCAGTGTTTTCAATGGAGAATTTCGTGGCACCTTCCCTTTCTTCATTGTTCTTGTATTTGCATGATTGAAGGTGTTTATTATAAAAAAAAATTAAAAGTATCATTATCACATCTATCACAAAATTTTGTTTCTTGGTGAAGTGGAGATATTTGTCTGAAAATATTTAATGTGTTTGTTGGTTTGAAGGTGTTTCTTATAACATTTATATTCATGATTACAAACATCGCAGTTTGTTGTATTCACCATATTTATAAAATAAAACTTTGCTTAAAATAAAATTTTCTTGATGAAAATTGCGTTTGATTTAGAGGTGAATCTGTCCTTAAAACCACTTTGTCCTCCAAATTTTTTCACTTAATAAATACAATGTATCAAGACACAAAATATAAGTTTCAATCAATCTCCTCATTTGTAAAAGATATTGAGAAATATGTCAAGGATGTAAAATTGAATAAAGATAAATATAACAATGATTGGATAAAAACAATTATGGTGAATAATATGAGTTCTTCAATTTCCTTCAGTAGAAGGGCTTTTAGTATATCTGAAGAACATCAATTAAATTGGCTCCAACAAAAGTTACTCCTCTCCTTCTGGCAACATATTCAAAACGAGAAAAAGCAATGAAACAAGAAAAAGTATAAAAAAGAAAAACCTTATGGATGAAGCTTTAGAAAGAAAAGATAAGACCATCTGTAATATGCAAGGATAAATTTGTATTTTTTGCAACAACCCGAAAGATGTAAATCCTGATGAAATAAAGGACATTAATATATCAGCTGAAATGCTATTTCGTTCAGTAGTCGTTAAGGATCATTTTAAATTTACCTTTAATATAAAAAATGTTGTAGTTGAATCTGTTAATGAAAAAAGTGTATAGATATAGATGGTAATGTTTTTTTCTTCTAAGTAAATATGAGTCATTATTAAACTGAAGATATTGAAGATGATGAGAGTGATGACAGTTATGATACCGAGAGTTTGTGTTCAAAGGATAGTTATGATACCGAGAGTTTGTGTTCAAACGATAGTGATGAAAGTTGTTTTATAGATGATTGTAAAAATACCGAAGATGATACCGTTGATGAATTTTAGTTTATGTAAAGTTTTACTTTATAAATATGAATAGCTTACTAGATTTTGAGCCTCTTGAATTCCCTGATTCTCCATCTGACAAATTTGAGAATTGTCCTGCATGTGATAGAGTGAGATTAAACACTGTTAAAAGCCTATAAACAATGTATATTCTGTGATTATCTTCTAATTAATGATAATAAAAAAATATGAAAGGAATATAATTATTTTAGATTTACACCAAAAATGAATTACTTTACAAGATTGATTCGAGAAATGAATGAAAGGCATGAGGGTGAAAACACACCTTTCCTTGCAGTGGAAGAAACTGAACATATTAGAGAAATTTCAAAGGATTGTTGTTATATATGATTTTCGATTGTCATTTTCAGGGATATATCAACACAAGATATTGTATAAATATAATAATGAATTATCTTGGAATTAAACCCAAACTTAGGATAAAATATAGTTTCTAAAAAACCCAATAATAAATTAAATAACCTGTTTTCCAAATATATAAATGAATGATTTTTTACCCATTTGGGAAAATAAGAAAAAAATTAACAACTATAAAAATCTTCCAAATTCATTAAGATGTCTCGTAGTTGGTTCAAGCGGATGTGGAAAAATCTGCTAACTTTTAAAGATGCTCCTTACTCACAACTTTTTAGATTATGATAATTTAATAATTTTCACAAAGTCAAGTTTTCAACCTGAGTATCAACTACTCTCACAAGGTTTTAATGCTGGTCTTCAAAAAGAAGATATAATCGGTTTATATAAACTTCAAAACAAACTAAATGTTGACAACATTGAAGATATAATACAACTATTTTGTGATACACAGAGATATAAAAAGAAATCAAAGCTGTTACTTGTATTCTTAGTGTTAATACAGATAATATACCTTCTCCCCAAGATTTGGATAAATCAAAAAAGAACCTCGTTATCTTTGTGGATTGTGTTAATGAGAGAAACCAAACGGTAATGGATAGCTATCACACAAGAGGGATACATTCTTCTTGTAATTGTATTTATCTAAGCCAATCATACTTTCAACTCCCCTGTCGCTCCATAAGAAACAATGCTAATACTTTTATTTTATTCAAGTTAAATTCAATAGACATACACAATTTTTGGAGAGACAATTGTTCTACATTATGTAGAAAAAAGGAATTTGGGGATTATATGAAGCACACGACTGAAAAATATAAATATATTGTTGTGAAACAAGACGAGATATTAAGAGATATATTTTTTACTTTACAAACAATTACATATATAAATGTGACAACTATTATTAAAAAATCTTATGGGTATATCTGCTTCTGGAAAAAAAACTTTCATAAATCAAGGTTTTGTATAGTAAAAATGAGAATATTTTAAATTTGCTTAAAAACACCCCGTGATATGCATTGTATCAACAACAACGAGAGCAATAAGTCCTGGTGAAGTAGAAGGTGAAGATTATTACTATATTTCAGTAGAGGAACATATGCCCTTGAGGAATGAAGGCCAAATATTTAAGAAGGTTTCTCTTGGTACAACAAAATATTCACATTGTAAGAGTGAGTTAAAGAAATTAAAATCTGGTGGTCTTGGGATCTGAGAAACTAATCCAGAAGGAATGAGACAAATTATTAAACATCTGAGTGGTAATGGGGTTAAGATTTTATCATACGGTTTTGATGTTAATGATGAAACTCAATGCGAACTTATGAAAAGCAAAGATACAAGTATTAGTGAAGAAGAAATTACAACTCAAAATAATGTTAATAAAGAATTTGGTGAAATATTTAAAGAAAAAGATTTATTTGAACACACCTACTTTAATGATGAAGAAAAGGAAAATTTCCCTGTTGACCTTTATAATTCAGTGAATTATATTTTCCAACAAATAAATGGAGGTGAAAGAAAGAGCAAAAAGATTTAAGGAGCATCATGAGTTAGATTCAAAAGGTGTAAAACAACAGGAAGACATAAAGAAGAAATGCAGACAGAAACTAATGGGGGAAGAAGCATTTGAAAGAAAACAAGAGAAAATTTTCAAACCACTTTAAAAAACTTCCCAAGAAAAAATATAGATGCTTCCACAGTTCCCACAATAGAATATACACCAAAAAAACTTTAAATGTTGAAAGATTTCAGTCAAATGACGGATGAAGAATTATGGCAGATAGGAGAATTAGAAGATGATGATGAAGGATTATTTCAACAACTGGAAGAGATTAATCAACCCCTGATTATATTGTGAATGCTCTTCAAAACAATGAATATTCAGTGGATTCAAAAACAAAAGCAGGACTCATTCCAACAGAACGAGCAATATTTCATCTTGTTCAAGAAAAGGTATTGATATTTAATGATGAATTAAGGTTCTTGAGTTCTGCTCAACCCCCTGTTAAACTAACTCTGAGATTAATGTTTCTTCCAACAAAAGATGGAAAACAAGGTTCAAGAGTGAGGGATGAATCAAAGTATTTTGATCAACCATTGGATATGGAAAATAAGGATGATAGAGTATATATTGATCTGCTGGACTCTCTTAATTATAGGGTTAACCTATCTGGTAAAAGTAGGAATAATGAGAAGGAGAAACACATTATTCAGGCTTTAAGTAGGCTTGGTTCAGGTGTTAGTTTTCTTCCAAATGACCCATCACAATTAGTTAATAGACTCTTATTACTGTTAGGTATTTCGAAGGCTGGAAATAACAATTGTTTTAATGAAGCATCAGCCATTTTAGACCAGTTGATGAACATGAAAATAATTAATAAATGTCAATACAAAGACATTTTATCTCATATTAAATTAGATGAGAAGCACAATCCTTAGTTTTAATTTCAAAACAAGCGACCACACATCTTCATTCCCATACCCACTACAACTTGACGTAACAAAAGAATATGAGTTGTCTTTATTGTCCATGGAAACTAATAATACTTATTTAATATCACCGAGAAAAATGACAACTTTAGTTAAAATCCGGGAAGTGGATACAAAACGATAACTGTTTCACCCGGAGCATAATTTCTCAAATATCTTCCGAAATTGTTTGTCTTATGAAAGAACAGGGTGATGAACCAAAAAATGTTGTTATAGATATTCAAAAACATACTTCAAAATCAACGATTAAACTCAAAAATAATTACAAGTTTGATTTTACAATTAATAATTCATTTAGAGAGTTATTGGATTTCTCCTCAAAAATGATTGAAACTCATGGGACGTTTTACAGTGATAATGCCATTCAAATATCCTCAGGCATAAATTTGGTATTAATTCACTGTGATTTGATTGATGGCGCTTATAATGATGGAATAAGAACAAATGATATTTTCATTCAGCGCATACTCAACCCCACTTGGTTATAAATTCAATATGGAACCAAAAAATTTGGTTAATCTCCCTGTGTCAGGAAAAACCAAACACAGAGTAAATTTTAGGATAACCGACCAAGATAATCGCATGATTTCTTTTGATGGAGAAATTATATCCATCAGAATTCGCGTATGTGAAGTTTTCCAAGAAATAAATATGATGGTTATTGTGAGGAAACACGAGTTGGGAAAATATAAAATAATTACAAGGCTGGGATGTTCCTTTACCCATACTACAAGGGGGAAGGTGTGTATCTTGGTAGAGGATGCTATAAACCAAAGAGACAAAGGGGTGTCGGACATAATTTTATAGGAGATCGGATAATTGATACTCCAATCGGTATAGGTTCAACTATTCTTAAACATAAAGACATAATTGGTTCAACTGCTTCTGCTGTGTGAAATGTAGTGGGTGCTATAAAGAGTATAAAAGATGCCCAAAAGGAATCTCATAAATTACAAGCAATAAAAGAAATTAAGAAATGCAAAACTCAGTTGTCTCCCCAAGAATGACAGAAAATAATTCAAATACTTGGGTCAGCGTTTCTAAAGTTTTAACATCTTTTTTCCTAAATAAGTACAAGTATGGAAACAATTGATAGTATCTATGATTTAGATGATACCATTGCCATCTCAAACTCTACTAAAAAAGAAGACTACTTCAAGGGAAATGCAATAACTGGAACAGACTGGAATGCAAATGGTACAAAAAGTTTTGAAATAAATAATCAACAAACTTATTTGAATCGGGATGAAAGTTTCTTGTTGAATAAATTTACATTCACTAAGGCTGCGAATAACATAAACGCCAGATTCGTAAATGATTTCATCTGGAAAATGTTTGATAGTGTTCGTTTGTACATTGGAACACAAGAAGTTGAAGCAATTGATTTTGTCTCTGCTCCATCTGAAAGAATGAAATTTACACTATATTCATTCGGTGATCGAATGGGAAAGGGGTCTGTCGAAGGTTTTATTCCTGATATGTCAACGGGAACAAACACAGACCCTGGATATATTCAAAGGAAAGGAATGTATAATGATGATGCAAAAACAGTTAATAGTTTTACTGTGGCAGTTCCTCTTAAAGGTATATTTGGATTTTGTGATCATGATAAAGTTCTGCATCATCTTAAAATTAGATTGCAACTGCAAAGGAATGATAATGAAAATAGATTACTTTTTGGTGTGGCAAATGCTTTTGCTGATCAGAATAAATTTGTTATTGATGAAATTGGTTGGTATATTAGTGAATATACTCCTAATCTTAAAACAGAATAGATGTTGAATAGAAGACTTAACTCAAAGAAGCCACTCAATGTATCATACCTCAAAAGAAGATGCCAACACGTTAAACTGAACCAAACCACTTACACGTGGAATTTAGGTGTTCTGGAAGGAAAGCCACGATATCTGTGGATCGTTTTTTTAAACCAGATGGTGATACTGCTACTGATAAGAATAATGCATTGAGTGATAATGCTAAGGTGAAACAACTTCCTGGTTCTCGAGAGGGAACATTTTATCCATGAGATAGATTGGAAATTAATTTTGAAAAAAATGATTATGCTGAAGCATACAAGTCTTACCAAACGTGTGTGAAACAATGGAAATAAAGAACCCATTGTGGATGTGACAGCATTTAAAAGTCTGAATACAATCTATGCGATTGACCTGGGTGCTCAAAAGGAAACTATAAAGTCTAATTGAGTGGATACTTCCCTATATATTGAAAGAGGAGAGAGTGAAGAAGTTGATACATATTGTTTGCTTTTGGAAAAAAACAGAATTACAGATTAATACAGATAATGTTGTTATGATTAGTCTCATAATTTTTTTGATAAATAAATGAGGAGTAAAGTGCCAACTGGGGTATATGTTAATCAAATCAATCTTCATAAACTATCATCTTGTATTCAAAATCAAAAGCCTTGTACGATTAACATGAATACAGTTCAGAGAAAAGGAACAGTAAGAATTGATGTTTTGCTCACAAGAGAACAGGTGAAAATCTTGAACGATACTGGCTCACTTAAAATTAAAATGACAAAACCAATGTTGAAGAAATATTCAATAAGAGAGATGAGTGCAGGATTTCTCCCATTTCTAATTCCTTTATTTGCTGGTTGGAGCATTGATGGGTGGGATTTCAGCAGCATTGAAAACTGCCAACGAAAGGAAGGCTCAACTCCAAGCTCAAAAAGAATTGGAAAGACATAACAAAGAGTTGGAGAAACAAATTAGTGGAAGTGGTGTTATTGTAGATTTTGCTTAAAAACGAGAAAGTCTGCCTGATAAAGCGAGATTGTTAGTTGGAGATATGCTTTCTTCTATCACACAAGTAGGTGTAAAATTAACTAAAAAGGGGTTATGGATTATATCTTTCTTATAAATAAATAAGCATTGATGACTGGTTTAAAGAATTTGGAAAGAATACAACATCAAATTTCGAACTTATCAAATATTGTAAGAAATTAAAAATTCATAATGTGGTTATTTGTATAAGAGATGAATTAACAAACGTGTCTAAACATACAACTAATATTAATATGAACTTAGAAGATAATAATGGGAACGGTTGTCATTGGGTTTCTCTTTTTTATAGTCACGCCAAATATTATTTCAATATTTTTGGTCTTCCACCACCTGTTGAAGTAATAAAATTCTTACAGAATAGTGTTTATCAAACATTTAAAGTCCAATAATTAAATTCCAAGTGTTGTGGTCAATTATGTCTATATTTCTTATTTCAACTCAACAAAAATACATTTTTTTAATGACATTATTTTTATCCTAATATAAATGACTTGTTGATAAAGATGGCTCTATCTTTGGTGTATCCCAAGAACTGGATATTGATTTATCAAATTATTACACAAAGGCACAGGCTGAATGACAGAAATATAGTTTTGCAAAAAATATCAATTTGAAAAATGCTTATGAATTAATAAATTATCCAAGCCCGACTGACGCAAATGACTTGGTGAGATTAAGTGATTTATCACAATATATATCCTTAAATAAAATGGCTGTGTATTCCAAAGATACAGAAGTGTTGATTTTATCTCCAAGTCATACAGAATTCACAGTTCCAATTCAAATAAAATTTTATAAAGAAGGGTGTATCGTTTGTATGAGAATAGATCAATGTGGGTATGATATGAATGATTTAGGGTATAATTGGTCATTTAAAATGGACTGAGAAGACCTGGAACAATTAAATCAGTCTTCTAAGGAAGAATATTATCCACTTGGTGCTGATAATTAGTTTTGTGGAAGCATGATGAGTAAACAACAAAAAAAAGAATTTAATTAGGGTAATGTTAATAATGGTTTTGCCATAGTTTATATCATGAAAACACAAAGAATAGGATTATATGTAATAAGTAAGGAAATACAAAATGATTTAACTATGGGAAGATTGGGGGGGGGGTGAGTATTTCCTGTCATTATATTAATTTGTCATATATTTCTAACACATAAATGACAGCAAGAAGACTTCAAGAAAATTAGCATTTCTGTGTCCAAACATACCTTCAAGAAAAGGTTATTCGGTATTTTAATAAATATGTTCCACAACATAAAAATGAGGTATTTTCATTAAAAGATTAGCTTTATATTGATGTTAATAAACCAACAAATTTGGATTTAATTAAAATTTTAAACAATGAAAAAATTATAACGTTAAGAAAACACAAGGCTCTTTTAGAAATACAGAAGAAATTTTATTGGTTTCTTGTTGTAAAAAAAATTATTTTGGATATGGGAATAACAAAAAATCCTGATTAATATATGTATGATATTCTATGGGGTGAAAGTGATTCACCAATAGTAAGGGATGAGGAAGGAGTTGAAGAAACTGAGAAGAGAGAGAAGGAGAGGGAGAAGAGAGGGAAGAAGGAGAGGGAGAATAGAGAGAAGGATGAGAGGGAGAAGAGCGAGAAGGAAGAGAGGGAGGAGAGTGAGAAGGAGGCAAGGGAGAAGTGTGAGAAGGAGGAGAGGGAGAAGAGAGAGAAGGAGGCAAGGGAGAAGAGAGAGAAGGAGGAGAGGGAGAAGAGAGAAGGAGGAGAGGGAGAGGGAGGAAAGAGAGAGAATAAATAAATATAAAAATATGGAAACCAGTGAGATGCGAAAAAGATTGGGGGTATTACAGAAAATAAATAAATCTCAATGCACCGAGGAGGAAAACAAAGGATTGTCAAGTCTATTAGAAATATTTGCACCAAGACTATTAACATCGGTTTCAAGGAGAAGATATAAACGAGAAAGTGGTGATAAAGAAGAGAAAGAAGGAAAAGATTATATTTTTGATGATGTTGGTGTGATTGACTTTAATTAAAGTTTTCCATTTTTTTTTCTTAAATAAATGGAGGAGAGAGTGAAGACATATCTGAGGATTATTTATGTTTTAAAAATTAAGATTCAAATGTGCATGTTGGAAACTAAAAAGCTTTTCGCACTCTGTCGACCTTTTTCTCATCAATAAATGAGTTATTGTCTCAAATGTAAAAAGAAAACTAATACTAAAAATAACTCATATTTTAAAAGTAAAAATGATAGGGTAATAGAAAAAGGTACATGTTCGATGTGTGGCTCAAAAAAGAGTCAATTCCCAAAACACAAACGTGGGGGAGATATACAAAATTTTTGTCAGGAAATAAATTTACAACTACTGGAATACCAGGGGAATTACATCTACCAGGGTATTCTTTCTGTGGACCAGGCACAAACTTGGATAAAAGATGAGATGAGGCTGACAATCCTAAACCATGGAGCAAACCCATCAATAGGGTTGATGAATTGTGCATGAGGCACGATATTGATTATGGGAATACCACAACGTTGGAAGAAAAACATTAAGCCGATAGAGAAATGTTGTATAATTTGTCTCTGATACAAAATCCAACCTTGAGTGAAAAAGTTGATAGGTTCATCGTGAAGAAGATGATCAGTGCTAAATTGAAACTTGGGCTTGGAAATTAAAAAAAACTTATAGGCTCTTATGATGTCATTAAAATTGAAGAACAATTAGCGAATGAATTACAGAAACCAATAATCACAGTTTCATAGAAGGAAAGTTTATTCCAAGGAAGTTTATTATATCTGGTCCGCTGATTTGATTGAACTCAATTATGATAAGGGGTACAAGTATGCTTTAACCTTTATTGATTTGAACGTGGATATAATAATAACCATGTTATAATATAATAGTGCGGTTATAATACAATAGAATTAATAGGCTGCCGCTCAACGATTTAAATCATAACCACACTAAAAATCGAAGTGTCAACATCACCGTCATACCGAAGAAAAGAAAAAAAAAAAGAAAAAAAAACACAGGGAGTATGGAACACTGACGCTAACCATTACCTCGACGTGTTTCGACTTATGAGTAACGTACAAGTAACATGTGTCGACATGTGTCAACGATCGCGTAGCGTGCCTACAATTTATGCCAGCGTATGCGGAACATGTGTCATATGTCGAGTACGTCGAGAAATTTTCAACATGCTGAAAATTTCTCGGCGTACTCGGTGTATGACGACGTATGCCAGAAAACTACGACATATGCCAGCGTGTTCTTAACATATACGAAAGTTACCCATAACGTATTCAACGTGTGCCAGCTTGGTTCAGCAAATTTTTCATACGTTGGCATATGCTGGCTAAAACGTCAAGGTGTGACAGCGGCTTCACACTTTGATGTCTAGTGCAGTTATGATTTGAATCGTCGAGCCACAGCCTATGAATAGCCTACGCCATGTGATCGTCGGCGATACGCTGCCGCGCACTATGCATAAGTTAGACTATCGTTGGGCATAGGTTGTGAACGCCGACAACACGCTCAGCATTTGTTGGTATAAGTTATCTATATGTGATTAAAACGTTCTGTGTATGTTACTAATACGTTATGCATACGTCCAACACATTATTATACGCTCAAAACTTAAAAGAAACATCAACAGTTCAGCGTACGCCAGCGTTTTACATACATTTTGAGACCTTGCCATACGCTGGCTAAAACGTCAAGGTGTGATAGCCCCTTTACATTTGCTTGTATGGCAGGGGGAGAAAATCAGTCTCCTATTTTGGGATTTTGGGGTTTGAGTCAGAAAGGTTTCCCCATTCATTTGTATGGGAGAGGAAGGAAATCAGTCTCCTATTTTGGGCTTTTTGGGGCTTGATTCAGAAAGTTTTTCCCTTTTCCCCATTCATTTGAATGGTTGCCTTAGAAACCCCATTTGTCCTCTACTTACAGGTCACAATTCCAAACTGATCATCATGAAACTTTACTAAGTTGTACAGGTAGTCTTTTTTTTTTTTTTTTTTTTTTTTTTTGTATACCTTGGTCAAGGCTCGTATGAGAGCAAACACACAACTCACATCAAGGAGGCATGAGACAAGAGGGGCGGGAGTGGAAGGGACAAAACAGTGGGGAACAGACACATTAGGTGAACTGTGGAAGGGAGAGGGATGGGGATGGGACGGGGAACATGGCGAAGAGAAGATGGACATTTCAGGGACTTTCAGGAAGGAAAGCAGGAGAAATAAAGGAAGTGGGCTTGGGTGGATTATCGGGGGTAGAAAAGATCGAGGATTTGGATGGGGGAAGATAAGAGGTGGTGGTGAACAGCTGTTTTGAAAGCCTGGAGGGAAGAATGGGAAAGAATAGAGTGAGGAAGTTTATTCCAAAGGCGGGAAAAAAGAGGAATGAAAGAGTGAAGATGAGCAGTGATTCGTGATTTTGGTAGTTTTACCAGAAGGGGGTTGTTGGCGGACCTTGAGCGCCCTGTGGAAATGTGGTGGGGACAAATCGCAGAGAGAGCAGGGGGGGGGCAAGGCTGGAGAGGAGTCGGTAGAAGACAGAAAGATCACCGACCAACCTGCGGTGATTGAGTGATAGGCCCAAAGACTCAGCTTCATTGCGGGAGATGCCGATGATCTTAAATGCCCTGGTTTCGACAGGGTTAAGCCGAGAAAGGTGGGAGGCAGGAGCACCAGCCCAGAGGGGAGAGCAGTACTCCATCAGGCTATGGAGAAAAGCTTTGTAAGTGGTCAGGAGCTCAAGAGGGCCGAGGAAGGACTTAGCACGATGGAGGATTCCCAGTCGGCGACTGGCTTTTGAGGCGAGGTTGGAAATGTGACTTTCCCAGGAAAGGTCATGGCAGATAGTGAGACCTAGAAGCTTGAAAGAAAAGACTTCTTCCAGAGGATTGTTGAGAAAGTGGATGGGGGGGTTTTGTAAACGGTCCTTTCGAAGAGACATAGTGAGAGTGTGAGATTTGTCTGGATTGAAAGACATGTTCCACGTGTTGGACCAGTTTGTGATTTTATCCAGATCTGCAGTGAGCGAAGAAGCTGCTGCTTGCCGGTCTGAGGGATGACAGATGGTATGGCAGAGGGTGGAGTCGTCGGCAAAGAGAAATAGAGGATTTTCCAGAGAGTCCGAGAGATCATTGATGAAAACCAGAAAAAGAACAGGGCCCAGAACGCTACCTTGAGGAACTCCAGCCTGCACAGGAAGAGGGGATGAAAGAACTCCATTTAGGGCCACACGTTGAAAGCGACAGGAGAGGAAGTCTGCGAGCCATGAGTGGAGATGGCCTTGAATACCATGGGAAGAGAGTTTGGTGAGTAGGGCAGGGTGCCAGACTGTGTCAAAAGCACGTGATATGTCCAGGGATACGGCTCGGATTTCCTATCTGGCATTGAGGACCTCCATCCATTGATGGGAGAGCAGAAGCAGCATATCCAGGGTAGAGTGACCTGGTCTGAAACCAAATTGATGATTAGAAATCAAGCCATTGGAGAAGAGGAAGGATTTCATATCTGAAGCGATGATGGATTCCATCACCTTGCTGATGATTGGGAGAAGGCTGATTGGTCTGTAGTTATAGGGATCTGTTTTTGCACCTTTTTTATGCAGGGCAGTGATGTTAGCAGATTTCCAAGCAGATGGCAGATGACCTTGGGCAAATGAGAGGGTGAATAGAACAGAGAGAGGGTGAGCAAGAGCAGAAGAGCAGGCTTTGAGGACACGTGGGCTGATGCCGTCTGGACCGGTTGCAGAATCTGACTCGAGGTTTGAAAGCAAGCTCTCCACCTTGTCAGGAGAAAAGGATACAGAGTCCAGGGACAGTTGGGTGCGACTGGGTAAAGTGGGTAGAGATAGTGATGGGTTTAGGACACAAGATTTAGCTGCAAACACCGAGTTTAGACATTCAGCTTTATCACGTGTGGAATCAGCAGTGCGGCCATTTGAGGTAAGGGAGGGGATGGAGGGGGAACATACACCAGAAACAGATTTGATTAAACGCCACCAGGATTTTGAGGAGGGAGAGAGGTTTGAGAGTTCAGACTTGAGATGAGAAAGATGTCGTTTTCTGGCTCTCCTGAGGGTAGACACACACTTGTTCCGAGCTTTGTGGAAAGAACTGAGATTGCCCTCAGTTGGGTTTGCTTTCCATGAGGCAAAGGCAAGTTGTTTCAGGACAACTGCCTCGCCACAAGCTTCAGTAAACCAAGGGCGGGAGGAAGGGTAAGACAACTGAACACGAGAGGGGATAAATCTGTGCATGAGGGAGAGCAAGTCTGAAATGAGAAGCCCATTGATTTTGAGGTCAAAAGTCATCTTGAGGTCAAATTTCTGAAATCGTCATTTTTCATCTGATTGACTTGAAATTTGAACTAAATTTGCATATTCTGTCACTGAATTGGGAAAGCAACTATTTTTGAGGTCAAAAGGTCAAAGGTCAACTCAAGGTCAAACTTCTAAAATCATCAAATTTTATTTGAAAATCGTCATTTTTCATTCAATTGACTTGAAATTTCAACAAAATTTGCATATTGCGTCACTGAATTGGGAAAGCAACTATTTTTGAGGTCAAAATGTCAAAGATCAACTCAAGGTCAAACTTCAAAGATCATCAATTGAAAACTGAAAAATCATCAATTTGATTAAGATTGATTAAGATTGTGAATTTTAATCTTATTGAAATGGACAATTTCATGTATCCAAGGCAACCTTTGGGGGGGGGGGATGGACTTGTGGGGGCTGGAATAGGGATTTCAGCTTTCTTTTATTGTTCTTATCTAACTTGCTTATAACATTTTCCTTTACTAAACTTTGTTTGTTGCCTGCATATAGCTAAAATTTTTGTTAATGTTCTGATGTGGGGTTTTCCTTTTTATATGATTTAAAACATAACCATGAATTGTATTTGGAGAGACGAGCCGAGTAGAAACACTGCGCAGCATGGCTGTTGACCCAGGAAAGGGGTGGTCGGGGCGGGGGGGGGGGAAAATCATCTCTCCTTTCACCATCTGCCATGTATTCTCTCTCTCTCTCTCTCTCTCTCTCTCTCTCTCTCTCTCTCTCTCTCTCTCTCTCTCTCTCTCTCTCTCTCTCTCTCTCTCTTTCTCTCTTTCTCTCTTTCTCTCTTTCTCTCTTTCTCTCTTTCTCTCTTTCTCTCTTTCTCTCTTTCTCTCTTTCTCTCTTTCTCTCTTTCTCTCTTTCTCTCTTTCTCTCTTTCTCTCTTTCTCTCTTTCTCTCTTTCTCTCTTTCTCTCTTTCTGTCTTTCTCTCTTTCTCTCTTTCTCTCTTTCTCTCTTTCTCTCTTTCTCTCTTTCTCTCTTTCTCTCTTTCTCTCTTTCTCTCTTTCTCTCTTTCTCTCTTTCTCTCTTTCTCTCTTTCTCTCTTTCTTTTCTTGTGAAAGTTCCACAAACAAGAACCCTGTTGATCCACACTCTTATTCGCTAAACCATGAAGCATGCTCTGTGCAAGAGCAGGTCAGGCCACTCACCGCAAAAAGAGTCTTGATCAAAGAGTGATGCGCCAAAAAAAGTATATAAGCAGGAGTGACCGAAGATAGACCGAGCAGATTGTTACATTCGCTCTGGCAATCTGTTCGACCTGTGCACAGGGGGTTGGTTAATTGCTTAGTTGGCTGGTTGGCAAATTTATTGTTTGTCTAATTAATTGTTAGTTTAATCGTTAGTTTAATTGTAAGTTATTTTAATTCATTTGTTAAAGTGATTCTTTTGTTTGGTATGGTTTATTCTTTTGTTTGGTATGGTTTAAGTGATTCTTAAGTTGGGTTGATTGATTGATGAATAAAACACGAAAGAGATCTGTTCTCGACATCGTGTGTGTGTGTGTGTGTGTGTGTGTGTGTGTGTGTGTGTGTGTGTGTGTGTGTGTGTGTGTGTGTGTGTGTGTGTGTGTGTGTGTGTGTGTGTGTGTGTGTGTGAAGGTACATTATCTTTGCAGTGATTAGTCCATTAAATTTTCTAATGATTGTGTCTCTCCAAATCAAAGCATTGTAATTCAAGGTACAGGGTTCGAACCCCACAACACTTTGCAAGTATCGTGCTGTGCATGATGTCTTTTTCTTGTTTGTTTGTCTGTGTGCAGGTTGTGTTGTGTACAGATTCAATCCAAATGATGTGGAAGGATTCAGATCAAATTTTGTGGACAGGTTTGGCATGTGACACGGATGAACTCATTAAATTTTGGTGAAGATCCGGATCCGGATCCGGCACCTATATTTTTTTTTAATGATTCTTCATCATTTAGAGATGGGGCCAAAAATGATAGAAAGTACCATATCTCAAAAAGTTGTTTACGGATTCGGACGAAACTTGGTGGACATGTTCGGTGTGTGACAAGGAGGAATTGATTCAATGTGGTTTGAATGAGTGAGGAGTGGGGGTGTTCCCAGCATTGTCCCCAGAATTTCCACATCTTCAGGATTAAGTGGTGCATTTTAATTCAAAACCATCCCAAATACCACCATGTGATGATCATCTGATGCATGCTCTAGTTCGTCATTCAGACACATTGTCATCATTTACGACAAAGACTTTAATGTCGATATACAACTAATAAAACAGTATTTGAATTATTGCGTGTGTGCTTTCCCTTACATGAAATGTACTATTTTCCCAATAGTCCAGCAGATTGCCTTTAATCCTCTATGACTCAAGGAAGTCCAGGGACAGTTGACAATCCTCATATAGTAATCTTTGATATGACATCTATACTCTAAAAATGAATTTGTATGTTTATTTGTTTGTTTATATGAGTATATGCTTCAAAAACTAAAAAAAACTATTGGAACAAATCCAACCAAATTTTGCATGTTGCCTCAAGGTACTGATTCCTGCCATAACCTTAGTTGAATGTCAGGTCTGGTCAGCTAGTTCGTGAAAGACTTGAGCCAAAATCCGCCTCCTTCCACCACCCCGGCCAACCCCAGAAGTTATTGGGAATAATTGTGACCATGATGAAGAAGAAGAAGAAGAAGAAGAAGAAGATGATGAAGAAGAAGAAGTTTGCTGATGAGGGTGGTGTTCGCTGACTTCCAAGCAGATGAAAGTTGTTCTCAGGCAAATGATTGGGTGAACAGAGCAGAATGTTTGTGAAGTATGGGCCTCTGACTCAATCACCGCAGGTTGGTCAGTGGTCTTTCTGTCTTCTACCGTCTCCTCTCCAGCCTTGCCCCCCCCTGCGCTCTCTGCGATTTGTCCCCACCGCATTTCCACATGGTGCTCAAGGTCCACCAACAACCCCCTTCTGGTAAAACTACCAAAATCACGAATCACTGCTCACCTTCACTCTTTCATTCCACTTTTTTTCCCGCCTTTGGAATAAACTCCCTCACGTTATTCTTCCCTCCAGGCTTTCAAAACAGCTGTTCACCACCACCTCTTATCATCCCCCATCCAAATCCTTGATCTTTTCTACCCCCGATAATCCACCCAAGCCCACTTCCTTCAATTTCCCTGCTTTCCTTCCTGAAAGTCCCTGTAATGTCCATCTTCTCTTCCCCATGTTCCCCTTCCCATCCCTCTCCCTTCCACAGATCTCCTAATGTGTCTGTTCCCCACTGTTTTGTCCTTCCCACTCCCGCCCCTCCTGTCTCATTCCCCCTTGATGTGCATTGTGTGTTAGCTTTCATACGAGTCTCGACAATATATACAAAAAAAAGTACAACATGTCTTTTGCTTAAATCTGTCAGCGAAGCGATGGGTTAAAATGCTGAGAAAAACTATAAACCTAAATGCAGGAAGAAAAATTTGAAATCTTATGTACAAAATATTTTATGAATGTAATATTGTAAATATACAAATATTCTGAAGTTATTTGACAACAAAAAATCTTACACACAGCTAAAACTACCTTGTACATTCACGGCAGCCAAACATGTTCATTCACGTTTCTTTATCAAGGCCACCATACATTGAAGTAATCCATCCGTGCAATACCCTGGCAGTTATTCGTGGCCAAATAGCACATTTGAGTGACATTTCCCAGTGAAATTACTATGTGCTGCCATAAATCCTAGGCCTTTACAAAGCAAATTCCAAGCAGATATAATGACATCATCAGACTGAGAACTAAATTGTTATACTGATGGCTTTTTGGTCATTTTGCAGGCAATTCATTAATCGAGTCAATGCTTTGTTCAGCACCAATTTTCATGTAAATATTTTTGATTCTTTAATTTTGAAAGCCAATCCCATTTGACATTACTTCTATTGTGAGGCAAACCCCTCATCAATTCTTTGGCACAGCCGAGCTCAAACGACATCGAGGCAATTTGCTTGGGATTCACATGGATAAATCACGTCAATCTATGGTTAACCTAAAACACAAGACACAACAAGGTACAAGCAAACGCAGTAACAGGGTTGTGTAATTTGCCCAAATAAGGTACCTTGTATTGGCTTAATTGTTAGGGTGGTGGTCTTTGAATCCTGGGGTCCTGAGTTCAAATCCCGTTCAGCTGTTGAATTAATACCAGGTGGGGTTAACTCGACCTATCATCCTTCCGAGGTCGACAAATTGAGTGCGAACATGCTGGTATACTGTGTCGGAGTGGTGACCCGTCCAGGATTGTGTCCAATAGCCAAGGAAGGATGCTGCTTCAGCAGCACCAATGCTCTGCACAGAGTATGGTCCCAATCTCCTCCGAATGAGGTGCAGTAAATTTGATGCAAGGTATATTTTCTAATTTCCATCGAAGTTTATAACTCAGCTACTTTAGTAATTGTAACAAATTTATACATAACAGATTATGACACTTATTATTCAATGCAAATATTTTATATAGTTTTGCAAGATTTAATGGTTTTAAACTGATGACACACATAGCAAGAGAAAAAGAGATCCAAAAAGTAAAAAATGTAATCAATTATGTACCTATTTGGATTTCTCTAATGGATTACATATTTGATTACAAAATACCAATGCAATCATTAATATGAATGGATTACTTTTTTAAAAGTCCAACACCAAATGTGATACTGCTCATTACATAGGTCAAGTAAAATATCATAATATTTAATAATATTTGAATTGTTAAAGGTGCAAGAAGGATAACAATAGAAAAGCAGCTGATGGCTGAAGGATGCTGGCCATTTGGGTAGAGACCTGAGAAGGACAATGAAAGAACTGATTGAGTTATCACTCAGAGCTTCACCTTGAATGCAAGAAGGGATACCGGACCACGAGATCTTTCATAGGAACCTGGAGCAGATGAGATAACATCTGCAGAGCCAGTCTGGGGCCCGGTTCCTGGACCAGTGGAGTAGGTGAGATCCCTTCCAAGGATATTTATATTACTCTGTAAGTGTTTTTCATTCCCAATTTATACTTCACTTTTGATTTCATATATCCAGTTTATTTTTATTTTTTTAACTGTAATTAACATGTTCTAACATATTGGTTGTGTTTTTTTTTTTTTCTTCTGTGGTCTGTTTGGGGGAATGTTTTTGTTCTGGCTCACTACCCTCTTCTGTTCATGCATGGTCTCATTTAACATGACTCTTCTGATGGCTGTCACCCTCATTTGCCTGCTTGCACAGAATTGGCTGCGGCGTTTCATTGCCTCATTCGCTACCTATCAGATAACTCTGACATTCTCCGTTATCTTCACTTGCTCATTTGGTCATTTCAACTGGGATAGTAATCCAGAACCAACATATTCCCCCCTACTAAACATGTCTGCAGATTTTCATTTTCGAATTAAATCAAAACCCAGATCCCCAAAAATCAAATGCCAAAATGAAATCTCCACAAGTACTATATTTTACTCATTTTTAAACATCAACAAAAAATCATTTAAGTAAAATTGCAAGTAATAAATGGCGATGAAAATGTAAAAAAAAAAAATGCATAGCTCTACTTTTCACAAAACATTTACTCATGAACAAAAAACAGTTTCTTCAGAACGTTCAAAAAGTCCATCAAAATCTATACTAATAAAAGGCTGTGTGTGTGTGTGTGTGTGTGTGTGTGTGTGTGTGTGTGTGTGTGTGTGTGTGTGTGTGTGTGTGTGTGTGTGTGTGTGTGTGTGTGTGTGTGTGTGTGTGTGTGTGTGTGTGTGTGTGTGTGTGTGTGTGTGTGTGTGTGTGTGTGTGTCGTTGATTGGTATCTACATATGCAGGTTTCAAAATGTGGAATGGAGTCCACCCTAGGGTGGGCTCAAAGTATGTGAACTTATCCAGCCAATATCAGTTGAGCGCTCAGGGGTACTGCCCCTATGTTTAATATCTCTGTGAGGTTCTTTGTCATCATTCCTGTTGGTCCAGCTATCACTCTTACAGCTTTAACATTCTTCAGCTTCCAGGATCTTCTCACTTCATTCTTGAGGTCTTGGTGTTTGGTCATTTTCTTGATTTCTGCATCGTTTAGTCCAAAATCACTTCTATTAACACCTCAATAAGCATTGCCTTCTCTTTTTTTGTACCGAAGTATGATATCTGGTCGCAACCCTTTATTTTTGATGATCACTCTCAATGGGATCATTAGTTTGTATGTGAGCGGTCGTTACTTCCATATTTTCAATGATAACTTTTGGTTCATGTTCCCACAAATTTTCTGGAACTGGTACATCAATTTTTTTTGCAGATGTGTCAGCGGATTTCATTATACACTCTGTTGTGTCATTGTGCATACAGCTGTTCTGACATGAGTTTGTTTTTGTGTGTGTGTTCAGTCATTAAGCATTACATATCATTAAGTTTACTAACCCCACCTCCACCCCTCACCTTTCTCTCTTCTTTTTTTCTCTCTCTCTCTCTCTCTCTCTCTCTCTCTCTCTCTCTCTCTCTCTCTCTCTCTCTCTCTCTCTCTCTCTCTCTCTCTCTCTCACTCTCTCACTCTCCCACTCTCTCACTCTCTCACTCTCTCACTCTCTCACTCTCTCTCTCCCTCCCCCTCTCTATACCTCTCTATCCCTCTCTATCCCTCTCTATCCCTCTCTCCCTATCCCTCTCTATCCCACTCTCCCTATCCCTCTCTCTCTATTCCTCTCTATCCCTCTCTCTCACCCTCTCTCTCTATCCCTCTCTCTCTCTCTATCCCTCTCTCTCTATCCCTCTCTCTCTATCCTTCTCTCTCTATCCCTCTATCTATCCCTCTCTATCCCTCTCTCTCTATCCCTCTCTATCCCTCTCTCTCTATCCCTCTCTCTCTATCCCTCTCTATCCCTCTCTCTCTATCCCTCTCTCTCTCTCTCTCTCTCTCTCTCTCTCTCTCTCTCTCTCTCTCTCTCTCTCTCTCTCTCTCTCTCTCTCTCTCTCTCTCTCTCTCTCTCTCTCTCTCTCTCTCTCTCTCTCTCTCTCTCTCACTCTCTCACTCTCTCGCTCTCTCTCTCTCTCTCTCTCTCTCTCTCTCTCTCTCTCTCTCTCTCTCTCTCTCTCTCTCTCTCTCTCTCTCTCTCTCTCTCTCTCTCTTTCTCTTTCTCTTTCTCTTTCTCTTTCTCTTTCTCTTTCTCTTTCTCTTTCTCTTTCTCTTTCTCTTTCTCTTTCTCTTTCTCTTTCTCTTTCTCTTTCTCTTTCTCTTTCTCTTTCTCTCTCTCTCTCATCCCTCATCATTGAAGTGACAGGTTGTATTTGTATATGTATTTGCATATGTATGTATATATATATATATATATATATATATATATATATATATATATATATATATATATATATATATATATATAATATTAGTGAAAATAGAAAAATATCCATGAATAGAAGTCAGCTGGTGCAGACTCTATCTGTTTACTCTAGGTCATGTGACCAAAAACAATGGAGCTTACTTGGAACTGGTTGCTGGACATTGGTAACAAGTACCCAATCCGCCACTCATTTTATAACTTTTGCCGTATTTACATTTAAAATTACTGGAGCCATAAACGTTTCAATA
This sequence comes from Eptatretus burgeri, assembly GCF_056783735.1. Lineage (NCBI taxonomy): Eukaryota > Metazoa > Chordata > Myxini > Myxiniformes > Myxinidae > Eptatretus > Eptatretus burgeri. Next base: position 58,956,465 of record NC_140965.1, read on the forward strand.
AAAAGCTCATTATGATCACTAATTCCTAATATACTTGAGTTATTTAGCTGCTTGCAGAATGCAAGCTTTTAAAACAGTTGAAGGATTCCAGACTTTATAGATTAGAAAGGAAGCAATTACAAGTGATTTTGCTCATTGCTAAGTAATTTTAATTACCAGCATTTTGTTCATTGCTGAGTAGTGTAGTAATGATAGCACACTTTAAATATCGTATATTTAATTGCATTGCATTTTGGGTCACATGACTTGCCTTTCTTTTTTTTACCTCCGCCACTCAATGTGGACGTAACTTATGTTTTCACCTGTTTGTCTGCTTGTCCATTTGTTTGTCTGTGAGCAGCATATCTCCAAAAGTTAAGTACAGATTCAGATGAATGTTGGTGCACAAGTTGGCTGTGTGACATGGACGAACTGATTAGATTTTGGTGAAGATGCAGATCCGGATCGGACTACTAAAATTTTTAAGCGATTCTTTACCTTTGAGAGATATGCCAAAAAACGAAATATAGCACGATAGTTCAAAAGTTAAGGATGGATTCGGATGAAACTTGGTGGAGGAGTTGGGTGTGAGACAAGAACAAGCCCATTAGATTTTGGTTAAGGATAAAGATCTGGCCTATCAGTGAGATACAAAGCGTAAACGGCTCAGCCTTGTAGAGGTATGAGCTTTACCGAGTGCCCTTTGAGTTGTATTATGTATATATTCCAATTTACCATACTAGCATGGACACTCATTCCCTCTGGGTGGGAGTACCCATCTCAGCCCACCTTCAGTGGGCAATTTAAAGTGGAGATATTACCACAAATTTAAGTTTTCTGGGATACATTATACACCTGAAAAATATTTTTCAGCCCCACTGTAAGCATCTTTGGTTTTGGCTATTTAAGTGAAGTAAATAATATCTCAACTTCCACAACAATGGATCATTAAAATATGCAGAAGGAAGACCAGGTCAGATCTGAAAAGCTTGAGCAACATTTTTAAAACGATTTGAGGGGATTTTAGGAGCAAATTAGGTTATGATAAAGCAGATGAGATATGACCACGTATATGTTCTCACACCTTAAAGTCTAGCAGCAGGAATAAAGTTGTAACAATCAATGCAAGATGTCAAAGTGATGAATGAACAGGCATTGCAGTTGTTACGTGATCTTGAAACAAAACCAAAAAAGGACTCAAGAAAAACCATGTTGGAAACTCGTCAATGCATTTCAGTTTGTCTAGAAATTAATGTAAAATAAGTGGTACATTGAGAAAAAGAGGATTCTGGTCTTCCGACCATGATTTCTGCTTTCAATCTTGATTTATATCCTGCACCACTATCCTTTCTTTGCTCTACCCTCGATTGTCTGAAAATTAATTTTCAGGTGAGTTGAATGTTCATTTGGATGAGTGGATCAACAACAACATTCACAATTAGCCTTGCCAGAGGAGAGGGCATTGCATTTGGGTCGGTTTGTCTGTTTGTCCACACAGAATGGGCCACTATCGTCAATGGGCCACTACCCCAGAATGGGGGGGGGGGGTGGGGGTGGCCTCGGGGCTGTTTCCAGTCCGGGCCCGGGTTGATCCCTCTGCCAACGTCGACGCTTAATTTGAGTGCAACTTGTGTCGGTGTATTTTCTGACAATCTCTAAACATGCCCAAAAAGGTGGTGGTGCCTACACAAAATGGCGTTGCAGGTGTAATCAAGACCAGTGCTTTGTGATATTGTCTTGTTTGTGACAACGTGAAACAATTGGATTCCAAGGATACGACGCTAATACCTGAAGTTTTCACCAGTCCACTATGAGGAACGTCCAGGTTTCGGACCTATTTCGGAGGACTGGCAATATATAGGTGGTGGATACTCTGAGTTTTGTTGATAGACTAAGTCGCTTATTACACCACACACGGTTCTGCTGGCCAAAGGTTGATGAGGAGAGGGCCACTAACATGGGCCACTATCGTCACTTAGTGATAGTCAGTAGTACACGTTATCCTTTTTCAACAGAGTACCCTCCATGAAGTGTGTGCAATGAGAATGTGAGTATGCCAATAAAATAAGTATGATTAAACCACGCAAAACAAGTCTGGGCAAAAGTATGCAATCTTTGCTCGTTCGAGTTACCTCCGCTACCGAAGGTGAATGGAGGTTGTTTTCACCCCCGTCTGGCTGTCTGCCTGTATGGGAGCAGAATATCTCAAAAAGTTGTGGATGGATTCGGACTAAATTTTGGGGACAAGTTGTGTGTGTGACAAGGATGAAATTATTAGATTTTGGTGGTGATCCAGATCTGGATGTGGATACTAGAATATTTAAGTGATTCGTCACCGTTGAGAGATAGGACCAAAAACGATATATAGCACAATGTGTCTAAATGTTATTGTTGGATTTGGCCAAAACTTGGAAAGTTTGGGTGTGTGACGAGGATGAATTGATTGGATTTTGGTGAAAATTCGAATCCGGATGTGGATACGAGAATTTCTTAAAAATTTTTACAAGCGATTCTTCGCCATTGAGAGATAGGGCCAAAAATTATAATATGCAGCATCATATTTTAAAAAGTCGTGGGCAGATTATGACAAAACTAGGTGGTTGAGTTAGTTCGGTGACAAGAACAAGCCGATAAGATTTTGACTCAAGTCTGGATGCAGATCCAGCCTATCATTTGGATACAAAATGTAAAATGTTTAGCCTGGTGGAGGTATGTACTCTAACAACAACCAAAAAAATTGTTACTGCATTTCATTTTTTTTTTCAATCACGTGTGCTATGTTGCTGCTGCATCAAATTATTATTAGTATGCCATCATTTGTAATTGATTATATTGCTTAATACGAACAAGGATTTATTTCATGGTACAGTCATTAATGTATTGCCAATGTACTTGTATGGTGCATGTGGAAAAAGTGCAATTTCGAGTTGTTGTTGTACTTTATTCAAGCTTTAAGGGAACCACATTTTCGTGAAAACCTGGCTACAAGATGATGATGATGATGATGATGATGATGATATAACATTATTACCCTCATCAGAGGAGAGGTTATTGCATTTGCATCCATTTGTTTGTTTGTCCGCACAAAACATGAGAATGTGTATTAATTACATTAGACCTTATATACCTTCAGTCCCTTTAGAACCCAAAGATACTTTGAGACCCTTTCGAGTCCTAAGACTCTTTAAAACCATATAACCCTTCAAGATCCATTAAGACCCTTAAGACTCTGATGATCCTATAGATCCCTAAGATGCTTCAGAACCCAAAGATCATTCAGACCTTGTAGACCCTATTTACCCCCTTAGACCTGATGGAACCCATTACATCCTTTAGAACCCTGAGACCTCAAAGACCCTTTAAGTCCTCTTGGGCCCTTTAGAACCTCCAAACCCCTTCAGACCTCTTTGACTCCTTTCTCACCTTCAGACCCATTCAGGCCTTTAGACCTTCACACCTTTCAGACTTTTTAATACCCTGTAGACCCCTTTGACCTTTGACATTTTAAGACACTTTAGATGTATTTCGACCTTTCAACCTTTTCAGACCTTTTGACCTTCACATCTTCAGACCATTTGACCTTTACACCTTTAAACCTTTTCAGACCTTTGATCTTTACACATTTACAAGTAAACCATTTAGACCTTTCATTTGCATTCGATGACCTTTGATGTAGTCCATCCTTTCATTTATTTGCCACACAAAATAGAACACACAAAATGAGTGCTGGCAAGCATTTGCAATCTCTGATTGCTCTTTCTAGTTTCGTTATTGTTGTTTGAAGCAAAACAAGGTCAGGTTATGTTGGGAACTTGCAAGTAGGCACCCTGTAAGTGCAAAAAATAAGTAAACGGTAGCAATGGAGAAAAACAGTTGTGTGTGAAAATTGTCAATTGCAGAAACATTTGTGGAGAACCTTGGAACAAGACATGCATCAGTGCAATATTCTTCATAAACAATTGAATATGGACCAATTGAGAGCATGCCAGGTTCCTCAACTGCTGACACCTCGGAAGAATGCTCATCGGCTCTCTTGTCCTGTGCAATACTAATCCAATCGATTTTTGAAAAATCTACCTAATTGCTGTGGATGAAACCTGACACTTCGACCCAGAGACATAACGAACCAGCATGCACTATAAATGGTACCTTCCATACCTTCCATCTTTCCCACTCGAAAGGGAGATGAAAGTCCAACCTTCATCAGGTAAACACATATTTTTGGGGACTCTCAAGGCATTATAATGACAAATAATTACTTCCAAAATAGTATAACTATCCATTGAAAAGAAAAGGAGAAAGCAAAACTTCTTCCTACTAATTCTCCAAGCAACAGATCTCTTGTGGCAATACTGTGTACAAAACATTATGGTGAAATAGCAAAGGTACCCGGCGTTGCCAGGCAATGCCAGGTCCCTCCTCCCACCCTAAGAATAGCCAGTGTTAGTATTGATATAATACTTAGAAAAACGATAACAGTCTCACCCGGAGCATATGAGATTTCTCAAATATCTTCCGAAATTGCTCGTCTTATGAAACAACAGGGTGATGAACCAAAACATATTGTTATAGACATTCAAAAACATACTTAAAAATCAACGATTAAAGTTAAAAATAACTGCAAGGTTGATTTCACAATTGAAAATTCATTTAGTTAGTTATTGGGTTTCTCCTCAAAAAAAGATTGAAACTCATGGGACGTTTTACAGTGATAATGCCATTCAAATATCCTCAGGCATAAATTTTGTATTAATTCACTGTGATTTGATTGATGGTGCTTATAATGATGGAATAAGAACAAATACGATATTTTCATTCAGTGCATACTCAACCCCAATTGGTTATGAATTCAAAATGGAACCAAAAAATCTGTTTAATATAACTGTGTCAGGAAAAACCATATGCAGAGTAAATTTTAGGATAACCGACCAAGACAATCGCATGATTTCTTTTCATGGAGAAATTATATCCATCAGAATTCACCTACATGAAGTTTTCCAATAAATAAATATGATGGTTATTGTGAGGAAACACGAGTTGTGAAAATATAAAATAATTACAAGGCTGGGATGTTCCTCTACCCATACTACAAGGGTGAAGTTGTGTATATTGGTAGAGGATAATATAAACCAAAGAGACAAAGGGGTGTCAGACATCATTTTAGAGGAGATTGGATAATTGATACTCCAATCGGGATAGGTTCAACTATTCTTAAACATAAAGACATAATTGGTTCAACTGCTTCTGCTGTGTGAAATGTAGTGGGTGCTATAAAGATAAAAAAGATGCCCAAAAGGAATCTCATAAATTAAAAGCAATCAAACAAATTAAGAATAAAAATAATTCAAATACTTTGGTCAGCGTTTCAAAAGTTTTAACATCTTTTTTACTCAATAAGTACAAGTATGTAAGCAATTGATAGTATCTATGATTTGGATGGCACCATTGTCATCTCAAACTCAACGAAAAAAGATTACTTCAAGATAAATGCAATAACTAAAACAGACTGGAATACAAATGGCACAAAAGTTTTGAAATAAATAATCAACAAACCTATTTGAATCAATCCGAAAGTTTCTTGTTGTGTAAATTTACATTCACAAAGGCTGGGAATAACACAAACGGTACACTCGTAAATGATTTCTTCTGGAAAATGTTTGATAGTGTTCGTTTGTACATTGGAACACAAGAAGTTGAAGTGGTTGATTATGTCTCTGCTGTATCTGAAATGATGAAATTTACACTATATTCATTCGGTGATCGAATGGGAAAGGGGGCTGTCGAAGGTTTTATTCCTGATATGTCAACGGGAATAAACACAGTCCCTGGATATAATCAAAGGAAAGGAATGTATAATGATGATAGAAAAGCAGGTAATAGTATTACTGTGGCAGTTCCTCTTAAAGGTATATTTGGATTTTGTGATCATGATAAAGTTCTGTATGGTCTTAAAATTAGATTTCAACTCCAAAGGAATGATAATGAAAATAGATTGCTTTTTGGTGAGCAGAATAAATTTGTAATTGATGAAATGAGTTTGTATATTCGTGAATATACTCCTAATCTTAAAACAGAAGAGATGTTGAATAGAATACTTCACTCAAAGAAACCACTCAGTGTATCATACCTCAAAAGAAGATGTCAACACGTTAAACTCAACCAAACAACTTACACGTGGAATTTCGGTGTTCTGGAAGGAAAGCCACGATATCTGTGGATCGTTTTTAAAAAGCCAGATGGTGATACTGCGACTGATAAGAATAATGCATTGAGTGATAATGCTAAGGTGAAACAACTTCGCGTTTCTCGAGATGGAACTTTTATCCACGAGATAGATTGGAAATTAATTGGGAAAAAAATGATTTTGCTGAAGCATACAAGTCTTACCAAAAGGTGTGTGAAAGTAATGGAAATAAAGAACCTATTTTGGATATGACAGCATTTAAAAGTTGTTATAAAATCTATGCGTTTGATCTGAGTGCTCAAAAGGAAACTATAAAGTCTTATCGAGTGAATACTTCCCTATACATTGAAAGACAAGAGAGTGAAGAAGTTGATACATATTGTTTGCTTTTGGAAGAAACAGAATTGCAGATTAATACAGATAATGGTGTTATGATTCGTCTCACGGAATTTTTTGTTAAATATATGAGTGGAAAAGTACCAACTGGGGTATATGTTAATCAAATCAATCTTCGTAAACTATCATCTTGTGTTCAAAATCAAAAGCCTTGTCTGATTAACGTTAATACAATTCAAAGAAAAGGAGCAGTAAGAATTGATGTTTTGCTCACAAGAGAACAGGTTAAAATCTTGAATGATACTGGCTCACTTAATATTAAAATTACAAAACCAATGTTGAAAAAATATTCAATAAGAGAGACGAGTGGAGGATTTCTCCCATTTCTAATTCCTTTATTTGCTGGTTTAAGTGCAGTTGGAGCATTGACGGGTGGTATTTCAACAGCGGTGAAATCTGCCAACGAAAGGAAGGCTCAACTCCAGGCTCAAAAAGAATTGGAAAGACATAACAAAGAGTTGGAGAAACAAATTAGTGGAAGTGGTGTAATTGTAGATTTTGCTGAAAAACTTGAAGGTCTACCTGATAAAGCGGGATTGTTAGTTGGAGATATGCTTTCTTCTATCGCACAAGCAGGTGTAAAATTAACTAAAAGAGGTAATGGATTATATATCTTTCTAATAAATAAATGAGCATTGATGAGTGGTTTAAAGAATATGGAAAGAATACAACATCAAATTTACAACTTGTCAAATATTTTAAGAAATTAAAAATTCATAATGTGGTTATTTGTATGAGAGATGAATTAACAAATGTGCCTAAACATACAAAGTATATTATTATGAACTTCGAAGATAATAATGGGAACGGTTCTCATTGGGTTTGTATTTTAAATCGTCAAGACAAATATTATTTTGATAGTTTTGGTCTTCCACCACCTGTTGAAGTCATAAAATTCTTACAGAATGGTGTTTATCAAACTTTTCAAGTCCAAGAATTAAATTCCAAGTGTTGTGGTCAAGTATGTCCATATGTGTTATTTCAACTCAACAAAAATAAAAAAATTTATGACATTATTTTTAATCTAATATAAATGACTTATGTTGGAAAAGATGGTTCTATCTTTGGTGTATCCCAAGAACTGGATATTGATTTATCAAATTATTACACAAAGGCACAGGCTGAATGACATAAATATAATATAACCAAAAATATTAGCATGAAAAATGCTAACAAATTAAAAAATTATCCAAGCCCGACTGACGCGAATGACTTGGTGAGATTAAGCAATTTATCACAATATATATATATATATATATATATATATATATATATATATATATATATATATATATATATATATATATATATATATATATATATATATATATATATATATATATATATATATATCCTTAAATAAAACGGCCGTGTTTTCCAAAGATAGAGAAGTGTTGATTTTATCTCAAGGTCATACAGAATTCACAGTTCGAATTAAAATAAATTTTTATAAAGAAGGGTGTATCGTTTGTATGAGAATAGAACAATGGGGGTATGATATGAAAGATTTAGGGTATAATTGGTTATTTAAAATTGACCTAGAAGACCTGGAACAATTAAATCAGTCTCGTTAGGAAGAATATTATCCACGTGGTATCGAGAATGAGTTTCGTGGAGCCACGATTAGTAAACAACAAATAAAATAATTTAATAAGGGTAAATATAATAATGGTTTTGCCCTAGTTTATATGATGAAAACAGAAGAAAAAAAACATGATTATATATAATAAGTAAGGAAATACAAAATGATTTAACTACGGGGAGGTGTTTCGTGCCATAATATTATTCTAACATATATTTCTAATACATAAATGACAGCAAGAAGGCTTCAAGAAAATTATCATTTCTGTGTCCAAGCATACCTTCAAGAAAACGGTATTCGGTATTTTAATAAATATGTTCTAAAACATAAGAATGAGGTATTTTCAATAAAAGATTGGCATTATGCTGATGTTGATAAACCGACAACTTTATATTTAATCAGAATGTTAAATAATGAAAAAAATTATAAAGTTAAGAAAAGGTAAGGCTCTTTTAGAACTTAAAAAGAAATTTTATTGGTTTCCTGTTGTAAAAAAAAAAAATTTTGATACAGGAATAACAAGAAATCCTGATGAATATATGTATGATATTCTATGGGGTGTAAGAGATTCAAGGATAGTAAGGGACGAGGAAGGAGTTGAAGAGAGAAGAAAGAGAAGGAGGAGAGAGAGAGGAGAGGGAGGAGAGGGAGGAAAGAGCGAGAATGAATAAATATCAAAATATGGAAACCAGTGAGATTACAAAAAGATTGGTGGTATTACAGAAAATAACTCAACCCACCGAGGAGGAAAACAAAGAATTGACAAGTCTATTTGCAATACTTTCGACAAGACTATTGACATCGACAAGTTATTCATATTAGTTCAAGTTTTTCATTTTTTTTTTAAATAAATGGAGGAGAGAGTGAAGACATTTCTAAGGATTCTTTATGTTTTAAAAATTAAGATTCAAATGTGCATGTTGGAAACTAAAAAGGTTTTTGCACTCTGCAGGAATTTTTGTCATAAATAAATGAGTTATTGTCTCAAATGTAAAAAAAAAACTAATACTAAAAATAACTCGTATTTTAAAAGTACAATTTTAAAAGTAAAAAAAAATTGTGGACTGATGAGGGTAGAGATTTTTATAACAAGACATTTATGAATTTTCTAAAAAATAACAGTATTACATTATACAGTACCTTTAATGAAGGGAAGGCCGTTGTTGTTGAACGTTTTAATCGTAACTTAAAAGAGAGACTATATAAAAAATTCAAAGAACTCTGTTCACAACAATGGTCATCTTTTATTCAGGATATTGTGGATAAGTATGACACGATTCACACGTCAACGAATATGAAACCATCAGAAACATTTACAAAATTAAAATATGAAAAAGACATTAATGTCAAAAAGCCTCAGTTCAAAGTTGGTGATATCATAAGTATATATAGGTGGAAATCTCATTTTGAAAAAGGTTATCTTAAACGATGGACGAACCAACTTTTAAAAATTGTTTATGTAATAGATACGGTTCCTTGGACTTATAAGATATATGATTTAGAAGGGGAAGAGATTTTAGGTTCATTTTATTCACAGGAATTACAAAAGACAAAATTAAGCAGATAATACCAATGGGAGCAATGGGTTGGTCCTTCTCTCCCTCCTACTATACACCGTTGTGGACACTCGAGGGCCAAGTCCGAGGTGTATAACAGTATACAATGTGTGTGAAGGGGGATGTTCTTAGATCTGTGAACCCCAAACACAGAATTCTCAACTGAATAGTCAAGGCTTAACTTTTGTGTGTGTGTGTGTGTGTGTGTGTGTGTGTGTGTGTGTGTGTGTGTGTGTGTGTGTGTGTGTGTGTGTGTGTGTGTGTGTGTGTGCGCGTGCGTGCGTGCGTGCGTGCGTGCGTGCGTGCGTGCGTGCGTGCGTGCGTGCGTGTGTGTGTGTGTCCCAACCCTCACATTCAAAATCTTAACCCCAACCCTCACATTCAAAATTTCAACCCCATCCCACCAACCCTCGCCCAACACAATGTCTTTTTCAAAATGAGATTTCAACCTATATATATTTTTTTATGTTTTTTTTCTCTTCTTCCAATTCTGTCTTTTAAGGCTTTCAGGTGTGATGAGGTAGAAAGGGGGAGTAAGAACTTTCTTGATAGGTTTAGATCCCAAAGAGTGGTAGCATTTCAAGTCTGCATAATAAACCCAACTTTCCAAGTCTCCAAGGTATAACCACATTCCTGTTGAGTTTTCAAGATACGTATCACATTGCGAGTTATCAAGCCAGAACCCACATTTCAAGTCTCCAAAAATATAACCATCTATCCAAGACTCCAACGTAGAATCACAATTTCCAGAAATATTGTCGGTTTCGGTGATAGATCTCACATAGTATAACTGTGGATCATCAAGGAAATCTCCATTTTTCCAATTTTTATGGGTTTCAGTGATAGATCTCACATGGTATAACTGTGGATCATCAAGGAAATCTCCATTTTTCCAATTTTTATGGGTTTCAGTGATAGATCTCACATAGTATAACTGTGGATCATCAAGGAAATCTCCATTTTTCCAATTTTGATGGGTTTCAGTGATAGATCTCACATAGTATAACTGTGGATCATCAAGGAAATCTCCATTTTTCCAATTTTTATGGGTTTCAGTGATAGATCTCACATATAAAAATATAACTGTGGATCATCAAGGAAATCTCCATTTTTCCAATTTTGATGGGTTTCAGTGATAGATCTCACATAGTATAACTGTGGATCATCAAGGAAATCTCCATTTTTCCAATTTTGATGGGTTTCAGTGATAGATCTCACATAGTATAACTGTGCATCATCAAGGAAAACTCCATTTTTCAAAATGTCTGAAATTTGTGAGTCTCCAAGGTAAAACTTGTATTCTGGCTCATCAAGGTATAACTTGTTCAGGGGGTATTGTCTTGATAACTCACAATGAGTACTATTGTTGCAAAACTCTTTTTCAGGACTTTGCTGGTCTCCAAGGTATAACTCTTTGGTTGGGTCATCAAGGACGAACTCGTTCTGTGGGTCTTGGTTGCTCATAAGGTCTTCAACCAAGCCAACAATTTGACCCCAAGTTGTAGCAAAAGCAGTATTTTCATTTCGTATTTCAGATACAATTTTCTGTGAGAGAAAATAATAATGTATTAATTAAGTGATTTAATTATTAAATGAGTATGTTTGAATCAAACTTTGAAAATAGGAAAATAAAATCTTACCTCAACAGATAAGAGGTTTGAATCCAGTTCATCAACTTGAAGGTTTAGTTCCATACAAGTAGTCGATCTCCAAGGAACCCCAAAGTCATCCGACTCAAGGCCTAGCTCGTTCTGTGGGTCTTGGTCGCTCACAAGGTCTTCAACCAAGCCAACAATTTCGCCCCAAGTTGTGTCAAAATCGGTATTTTCAGATAAAATTTCCTGTGAGAGAAAATAATAATGTATTAATTTAGTTATTTAATTATGAAATGAGTCGATGCTGAAATCAAACTGAAAACTGCAAGCCTTCTTTGGGAAATTTTTCAAAACCACAACATTCTATAATTTTCTAGTCATTTCTTTGTGAGTCAGAGATGAACTGGAAATGATGTAAGAGTAGGTGGGGCCCAGCAAAAGTGGGCGGGGCTTAAGGAAAGTGGGCGTGGCTTATAAAAATAGCTCATGAAAAGTGGGCGGGGCTGAAGGAAAAGTGAGCGGGGCTTATAACAAATCCATAAAAGTGGGCGGGGCTTAGGAAAAAGTGGGCGGGGATTATGAAAAGTGGGCGTGGCTTAAAAATAACCTGTGGCTCAGGAGGTGGTCAAACAAGAGCATTAAGAGAAGTTTATCATTTCGTAATGGCACACAAGGGGTATCTTAAAAAATATAAAGATTCAAATGTTTTGTTTTTAAATATTTTAGATGGGGATTATTGTGCAAAGAAAAATTAAACAATTGAAGGAATTTGAGAATGAACAAATATTTATAGGTTCAATGAGTGAGCTAAACAATATGCATTGGTTATTTGAAAAAGAGTGTCCCAAGGCTTAGATTTTTCAGATATTTCTTTAGAATCACCTTTAACAAATCACATTACTACTTTACTACTTGAACAAATCTTTATCTTATTGCATTGGTTATTTGAAAAAAAGTGTCCCGAGGCTTAGATTTTTCAGATATTTCTTTAGAATCACCTCTAACAAATCACATTACTACTTTACTACTTGAACAAATCTTTATCTTATTGCATTGGTTATTTGAAAAAAAGTGTCCCGAGGTAAAAAGAGGAGACATAAATATAACTTGGGATAAAAAGGGGGTTTACTTTTTAGGGGGGAAAAAAATGAATCGCTGAAAATCCCCCATTCATTTACATGGGGAAAAGTGAGCCAGAATCAGTATATTCACCCTACTTACAACAAAAACAACAAAATACCCCTGGCTATTTGGAATCCGTGTCGTTAGCTATGACCTTTTGCTTCGGGTTGTTTTTAAACGCTGTGCGGTGTATAAACACGATTGGGTCTTATTTCTATCTTGTGATTATTACTTAACGCGTGCACATGAGAGAATAGGAAACAACAAAAACAACACAATACCCAGGCGATTGTGAATCTGTGTCGTTGGCTATGACCGTTTTCCTTCCGTTTTTTTTTTTGTTTCCGGTTTTTGTCATGGGGAATGATGCATGCCAGGAGATAAAGGCATCGTCGGAGACATGAAAGACCCAAATAATATCAGACATGGTGTATATTTCCTCCACTGATTTTAATAAAGATATCTCCCGCATCATCAAAAAATAATTTTTAATCATGATTTACGTTATTTGATCACTGATCCCGAATCCAGGCCGAAGTAACCGGAAATTGCGTATACAGTTGTGAATTAGTTGTAGGTAAAGTCAGAAGCAAATGTAAGAAGAATATTACGTTCACTTCTAGTATTTCTTTTTTTAGATAAGATCCTGTTCTAGACGGTGTAGTTGTCGTTGTGAAGGTAATGTTGAGGAAATTTTTTTTTCAGATGAGATCATTTTCTTTGCGGTGTAATTGTTGTTGTGAAGGTAATGTCGAGGTATAATGTTGAGGTAATATTAATTTTTTTTGATGAGATCCTGTTCTTGGCGGTGTGGTTGTTGTTGTGTAGGTAATGTTGAGGTAATATTTATTTTTGCAGATGACATCCTGTTCTAGGTGGTGTAGCTGTCATTTTGAAGGTAATGTTGAGGATTTTTTTTTTCAGATGAAATCCTGTTTTCAGCGGTGTAGTTGTTGTGAAGGTAATGTTAACGTAATATTAATTTTTTTCATAGCAAAAAGACTTTAATTTGATATATTTAAGAAGCGAATGTAAGAATAATTCTATGTTCGCTTCTCTGCTTTGCCTATTCCATATTACTTAACGCATGCACATGAGAGAATAGGAAACAACAACAACAACAACAACAACAACAACAACAACAACAACAACACAATACCCCTGGCTATTTGGAATCTGTGTCGTTAGCTATGACCTTTTGCTTCCGGTTGTTATAAAACGCTGTGCGGTGAAAAACACGATTGGGTTTTATTACTATCTTGTGAATATTACTTAACACGTGCACATGAGAGAATAGGAAACAACAAAAACAACACAATACCCTGGCAATTGTGAATCCGTCTGGTTGGCTATGACCGTTTTGCTTCCGTTTTTTATTTTTTTTTGCTTCTGTTTTTTTTTTGTTTCCGGTTTTTTTGTCATGGGGAATGATGCATGCCGGGAGATAAAGGCATCGTTGGAGACATGAAAGACCCAAATAATATCACACATGGTCTATATTTCCTCCACTGATTTTAATAAAGATATCTCCTGCATCATCAAAAAATAATTTTTTATCGTGATTTACTTTATTTGATCGCTGATCCCGAAGTAACCGGAAATTGCGTATACAGTTTTGATCAAGTTGTAGGTAAAGTCAGAAGTGAATGTAAGAAGAATACTACGTTCACTTCTAATATTTATTCTTTTAGATGAGATCCTGTTCTAGGCGGTGTAGTTGTCGTTGTGAAGGTAATGTTGAGGAAATTTTTTTTTTCAGATGAGATCCTGTTCTAGGTGGTGTAGTTGTTGTTGTGAAGATAATGTTGAGGTAATATTAATTTTTTTAGATGAGATCCTGTTATAGTCGGTGTAGTTGTCATTGTGAAGGGAATGTTGAGGATTTTTTTTTCAGATGAGATCCTGTTCTCGGCAGTGTAGTTGTTGTTGTGAAGGTAATGTTGAGGTAATATTTATTTTTGCAGATGAGATCCTGTTCTTGGCGGTGTAGTTGTTGTTGTGAAGATAATGTTAAGGTAATATTTGTTTTTTCCATCACAAAAAGACGGTTTAATTTGATATATTTAAGAAGCGAATGTAAGAAGAATTCTACGTTCGCTTCTGGGCTTTGCCTATTCCATATTATTCACAAGATAGAAATAAAACCCAATTGTGTTTATACACCGCACAGCGTTTAAAAACAACCGGAAGCAAAAGGTCATAGCTCACGACTTGGATTCCAAATAGCCAAGGATATGTTGTTGTGGTTGTTGTTGTTGTTGTTGTTGTTGTTTCCTATTCTCTCATGTACACACGTTAAGTATGAAGCTCACTGCGTTCGCTATTATAAACCTGAGTAATTTTTTTTTTTAACCTTTAAAAGTGAAACGTAATTAAAGCTCTTAGACTGTTAAGGAAGCATCATTGACTGGGTGGGAAAGGGGGGGGGTTGTTGCGCAAAACCGGGGTGGAACACATTGGCCTATGTCTGAAGCCAGTGAGCTGATTTTGGAGGTTGTCATTACTCGTTATGTATAAGGAGTGTAAAACAGAAACAAAGCGTGTTGAGAAACCGCAAATGGTGAGGTATTGCTGTGCTGTTTTGTGGGTGTATATCTATACAGAATATACTACCAGTCAAAAGTTTTAGAACGCCACCATTTTTCCATTTTTTTTATGAAATTTAAGCTGTTTAATGTTAGATATGTACTCTGAAATTAAAGCAAAGAACAAATATACAATTGCAGATAAAAAAAGAAATCATGGAATCGTTTTGTTGAACAAAACTTAATCTAAATTTTTGACTCGTCAAAGTAGCCACCTTTTGCAGAGAAACAGCCTAATATACTCGTGGCATTCTTTCCACAATGGAAATCAAATATTGTTCAGAAAGTTCTTCCAACACTGTTGCAGAAGTTCCCACAAATGTGTTGCACTTGGAGGTTGCTTTGCTTTCAACCTACTGTCCAGTTCATCCCAAACCAGCTCGATGGGGTTTAAGTCTGGAGACTGTGCATGCCATTCCATGATTTGAAGCCAACCGTCTTGTTCTTTTCTTCTAAGGTTGTTGTGACTTAGCCTGGAGGTATGTTTTGGGTCATTATCTTGCTGTAGGATGAACCCCTGACCAATTAGGCGTAGAACAGAGGGTATTTCATGGTGCTGCAAAATGCTGTGGTTCAGGGTGCCAGTCACTCTGTGCAAGTCGCCGACTCTGGATCCAGCAAAAGAGCCGCAGGTCTTCACGCTTCCTTCTCCATGTTTGATACTCGGTGTCACATACTGAGGAACCATCCTTTTGCCAACTGCGTACTCGACTGCGTACAAAAACCTTGCGTGATGAACCGAAGATTTCAAATTTTGATTCATCTGAGACCTTCTTCCAGTTTTCAGTAGTCCGCTGGCAGTGCTTCATGGTCCAGGCAAGCCTCTTTTTCTTATTTTGCCATCTTAGCAATGGTTTTCTTACTGCCACTTGACCTGTCAAACCTGCAGCTCGAAGTCTTCTATTCACAGTTGAAACTGAGACTTCATTACTTCAACCAGTGTTAAGCTGTGCTTGAAGCTACTGTCCTGTGAGCCACCTATCATGCAAGCTGTTGACTCTCAGAAACTTGTATTCTGATTGTGTTGTGGCTTTGCATCTGCCAGACCTCTTCCTGTCAGAGTTTCCTCCAGTTTCCAAGTGCCTTTTGATGGAGAAGGAAACTGTACTCGCTGACACCTTCCCCTCCTTGCAATTTCTCCAAAGGAAAGACCTCCACTTTTAAGGGTTATAATGGTCTGTCTGTCTTCATTATTAAATTGTCTTTTTCTCGCCATTATGGGAGCAATATACTACTTCCTGCAGTGCAATATTGTCCAAATAATGCTTTTGAGGTTGTCGCAACATTGTCTGTTCCAACATTGTTTTTAGATCCTCATGGAGGATCTCTAAGTCTTACTCACGTTGTTGTTCTTCATCTTCTTCTTGTGGACTTTTTTTGTTTCACAGCCTACAGTTTTCATCGAAACTTCCTGAAACTTGGCATATATATATATATATGGAGAAATACCCTGCGCAGACAGTAACCATCTCCGATTTTGAAAATTCCTCCTAGAAAAAAGTTATGACGTCAAAATATCTCCGCTAATGGAAATCTCCAAAGAAATTATCTCTGAAACTAGACAAGCCTTATGAACTCTGTTTGTGGAAATCGAACAGGGCATTAGCAGGGATGAATCACCGCACATATGTTACATCACTATAACGTCATATCAATTTTTATGATGTCATTCCTATTTTTTGACATTTTTTGTTTCACAACCCAGAGTTTTCATCGGATCTTCGTGAAACTTGCCATGCATATGCAGAAAGCCCAGGCGCAGGCAGTAACCATCTCCGATTTAGGAAATTCTTCCTAGAAAAAAAGTTGACCTCATAATATCGCCGCTAATGGATATCGCCTATACCATTATCTCCAAAACTAGGCAAGCTGTTTGAATTTTGTTTGCGGGAAGCAAGCCGGGCATTAGCACAGATAATTTATCGCAAAGCTGATACATCACAATGATGTCATATTCGTTTTTATGACGTCATCATTAAGAGGACGAGGATCTTAGCTCATTTGTGCTTGTTATACAGACAGAGGGTTTGTAACTCCTCAACAAAAGTTGTGACACCTGTAGGAATTGCTTACATCAACTTTTAAGTCTTAATTTACTTCCATTGATGCAGAAGAGCTGCAGTTGCTAACCCATTACTTGTTCCATGAAAAGGGCCTTTTTAACAACTCTGAAATTTACATTATTTTTCAGTTTTTGTGAACCAAAACTTTTTTTATCCTCTGGCAGTTTACCGCTTCGCTTTGTAACATTTCACGTTAGTCACTGGACTTCAACTGCTTAAATTTCAGTAAAAACTGTTAAAATTGGCGTTTTAGAACTTTTGACCAGCAGTGTATACCCGTGTAGTGCATGTATATATATATATATATATATATATATATATATATATATATATATATATATATATATATATATATATATATATATATATATATATATATATATATATATATATATATATATATATATATACACCAGACGACTGGTGAACCCATTGGGTTCCCATTGTGACAGTGATTGATAACAAAAATCATTTCAAAAGAAAAAAAGATAGCTGCAGTGAACTATACCACTGAGCTTGTTTGCATTGATCAAATAATCCTGAAGATTACTTGACTGAATCGGGAATTGATTTTTTTAATATTTTTTTTTCTTTACCAGATTTGAACGAAACTTGATGCTGCACACCACAAGCAAATGGTGAGTAAGGTGGCCCACATTTTTTGCACTGTCATGTACTGTTTTGGCTGTATTTCGGGAATATATATATATATATATATATATATATATATATATATATATATATATATATATATATATATATATATATATATATCTCGACCACATTATTCACCTGGTCTGGATACATTGGGTTTTCAAATTCCATCTTCATAGAAAGTGATTTTGGGATTGATGAGATCACAAATGCAGTATAATCTTGATTTCCAAAACAAAAACATGAATTATATTCCAATGGCACCAAGAAAGTAACTCGCCACCCTTTATTTTTGTATGTAGAAATCTGGGTTCACAGAAGAACTAAACAATAAGAGAACACCAGATTCACAGGCTAGCAGAGGTCAGGTCAGGTATGGGAGCATGTGCCAGAACAGCACGTCGCTGCGTCCACTTTCCGCCGGTACTCCAGGGGCCTCCGTCTGGCCATCCCCCAGGCAGATGCCAGGCCCATCCCCATCTCCTTGAGATGATGGTCAACCTGCTGCAACCACGAGGCACGTGGTCGGCCCACTGGCCTCCTCCACTCATGAGACTCCCTCGCTGAGAGAATCTGGTGAGCAGGATCAGAGTCAGGAAAACGAGCCACATGTCCATACAGCCGCAACTGATGCTCACGGACTATGCAGGTAACAAATCTCATCCGAGTCTCTCTCAGCAACTGCTCGTTGGACACAAAATCCGACCAGCGATAGCCAAGGATTCTCCGAAGAGACCTGGTACCAAAGGAATTAAGACTCCGTCTCAGATCCTTGGTCAGAGTCCAAGTCTCGCACCCATAGAGCAAGACTGGAGGTACCAAGGACCTGAAGACTCGGACTTTCGTCCTCCCGCACAGGTACCGGCAGCGCCACACCCCATGATCCAGTGAATCCATGACTCCCCAGGCCTGACCCAGACGTCTATTGACCTCTGACTCGCAGCCAGCAGAGACATGAATATCACTGCCAAGGTAAGTCAATCTCTCCATGACCTCAACATCCTCACCACAAACAGACACAGACAGGAGAGCAGCATCCAAGATGTCACCGAAAGCCTGGATCTTAGTTTTGACCCAAGAAACCCGTAATCCCAACGGCTCCGACTCCTCATTCAGCACCTCGAGGGCCCCCAAGAGGATGTCTAAAGTCTCCGCAAAGATGACTGCATCAACTACAAAGTCAATGTCCGAGATCTTGATATTCCCAAATGACGCACCGCAACTTGATCTCTCCGACATCCTCCCTAGAATCCAGTCCATACAAGTGCTTAAAAGTGTGGGGGCCAGTACACATCCCTGACGAACTCCAGTAACAACTGGAAATAAGTCAGAGATGGAACCACCACACTTCACAGCACTCTCAGTACCAGAGTAGAGTTCAGACATCAGATCGATCAGTTTTGGTGGCACCCCACGGAGACCAAGAATCCTCCAGAGGACATCCCGATTCACTGAATCGAACGCTTTACAGAGATCAACATAGGCTGCAAGCAGCCCCTGCCGAAACTCGCATCTGCGTTCGGTGAGGACACGAAGTGCAAGGATACGGTCAATCGTTGACCTCTTTGGTGTAAAGCCTGACTGCTCTGGACGCTGGTGCTCAAGCAGATGGTGTCGAACCCTATCGAGAATTATCTGAGCAAAGACCTTGCCCGGCACTGAGAGCAGCGTCACCCCTCGGTAGTTGTTGCAGTCTTGGCGATCACCCTTCCCTTTCCAGAGAGGGACAACAAGGCCCCTCTTCCAGTCAGTTGGGATGATGCCTGTGTTCCAGGCAGAGCACAAAACTGCATGCAACGACACGAGTGCAGCATTTCCACCAGCCTTGAGAAGTTCGGCATGGATGCCACAAATCCCTGGAGCTTTGCCCCGTTTCAACTGGTTCACCACAGCCCGTGTTTCCACAAGCGTAGGTGGACCACAGTTGATTCGAGGGTCAGCAACAGGGAGTGTAACACCCTTGACGTCCAACTCGACAGTTGGGGGATCAGCCTGGTACAACCGCTCAAAGTAACCGGCCCAGCGGGCCTTCACTTCAGACTCCTCTGTCAAGAGCCTACCACTCTCTGCTCGAACTGTAGTGCTCCGAGGGATGGGCTTGGATGAACGTAATGCGCGAATTCCCCTGTAAGCAGGACGAGAATCACCTGTCCACAGGTGATGCTCTACCCCCTCACCGATTCCTCGCACATAGGCCTCCTTGTCCACCCTCAGTGCACGTACAGTTTTACGCCTCAGCTCCCTGAACAGCTCAGCTCTGCCATTCAGCCTGGCCTTGCGACTCTGGTCAATGGTATCCAGTGTCCCTTGAGAGACAAAATTCTTCTTTGCCCTGCGGTGAGCTCCAAGGCATCCACCGGCAACATCAAGGACGGTGGTCTTGAAGGCGCTCCACAACTCTTCAGGACCCCCCAAAGCACCCAGTCCCCCCAAGTGTCCACTCAGCCTGTTCGCAAACTCCTCAGCTACTCTCTCATCCCTGAGCTTGGCAACATCCAGCCTCGGCTGGGATGGTACCATTCTCCAGGATTTAAGGTGCAGCTTTAGAGTTGCTACAACAAGCCTGTGGTCAGTATTGAGGAACTGAGCACTCCGGTAGACCCTGCAGTTCTGGATCATCCTCCAACGAACGTCAATGAGGACATGGTCAATCTCCTTTGCCACACCGCCAGCGTTGGAATACCAAGTCCAGCGATGAGCTTGTGGGCGCTGAAACCATGAACCAGCCACCCTAAGTCCATGACTTCTTGCAAAGTCAAGGAACTTAGTGCTATTCTGGTTCATAGTTCCTGACCCATGGGGACCAACACACACCTCATAACCGTCCCTATCAGTTCCAGTCGATGCATTGAAATCCCCCAAGACTAGAAGTGTATATCGCCTGGGGCACTGATCAACCACAGACTCGAGTGTGGCGTAGAATGCATCCTTCACGGTGAGATCACTCGCCTCAGTCGGAGCATAAACAGAGACCAGGGAAATGACACCTAAGGAGTGACGAATCCTTAATCTCATAATACGCTCGTTGACCGGTGTTACCTCAATTATCATTGGGGTCAGCTTATTGGACACAGCTACAGCAACTCCTTGGGTATGGTAACCATCAGAGTGACCAGACCAATAGTAGGTGTAACCACCCACCATTATCTCGCCGCAATCCGGTCTCCGAACCTCAGAGAGAGCTGCAATCCCGATGTCCAAACGCTTGAGCTCAGATGATAACAGAGACAGGTGATCATCCTCTCTTAGGGATAGGACATTCCAGGCACCCACCCGAAGGGACCGCCTCAGATTAACCCAAGGGGACCGCCGTCTGGTGGACGACACCTCAGCACCACTCCGACACACTCTCCCGCAATCTGACCCAGGGATGTTACCCCGTGGTTTCCCTCCTATCAAAGATTGGGGGTCCCGAAGGCTTTGCCCCAATCCCGTCATCCGGTGAGCTGCCATGCGAACGGAAGCTGCACAGGAGGTACTCCCACGGAGTGGGTTTTCAGATTTTTTTGCGTTTTTGCGTTTTGCGGAATGAAGGGTTTTACGGTGGCCGGAGTGCAAATCCTGCCACCAACCTCCTAATAAGAAGTAACCCAACTGCAGGAGGACGTCCGCAGATACAGTTGGGCACTAGATATGGATGGCCGTTGGCTCACAAGGAGCTCCTCCGCCCTTTGACAGGTTTTGTTTTTAATCCTGCTGGGTGTCCATATCCAAACACCCTCCTCACCAGAAAACCTGGTGGGGGAGACTGTTTAGTCGCCGACAACCCGACCATGGAACAGGTTAGTACAGGTTTACATGGTACCTGTAGCAGGTCACAGATCGAACCTGACCTGACCTAGCAGAGGATCAAAGGGAAATGGGGAGATGGTCATCACACATGAGTGGATGGGTGGTATACAGAAAAGGGCAGGATGGGGGTGGTCATTGAGTGTGTCAGAGAGCAGGGGTGGGTATGGGAGAAGGCATGAGTTGTGTATGGGCAAACTCTTGAAGAACTTGAGGGAGTACACAAAACAGATATCGTGGTTTGCTTTAACAGACAAGAGAAAAAGGTGACACTAGATGGAAACTAAAGAGAAAGAGAGTGACATCGGAGCCGAGTTTTGCTGGTGAATGACAGTTTGACATGCCTTGACATTTTACATGTGCCACAATTTTTTTGCATCCAAGTGCCTTTATGTTACTGTCTTTTATTTATTGATACTTTTAAAGAGTATCCCTGAATTGATTGTCTAAATTAGAGCATCAATTTTGTGTCTGCACTTGTTCCAATGTGATTTGCCAACTTCTTTGCAATCCATTTTGATGAATGCTTGCTGTGTGCATTTTATTTGTCAATTCATTGATTTATATTTGTTTTAACACATAATAGTGTGGAATTCAAACTATATATTTTGTCAGACTGTCTTGTTTCATTTTCTGCATATTGCCAAAATTGTTTGAACAAACAAATATTCGAGCCAGCAATATCACTGTGAACTTCAGATGCAGGGCCTCAAGCTCAAGACACTTGTATATTCTTGTTAACAAAATCCAATTTGTTGTTTCTTTTTTTCCTTGATATGCTTTGACTTTTTATTTCTTGCTCCTGGCAGTGTTACTTGATTCTGCTTTGGGCAAGATATTTTCTGGTGCTGTTGCTTTGTTGTCATTTGATTCAACCATATTTTATGACTCATGGCAAAGTATACTCCGCAGTAAGTGGCCAATTTGTAAATAAAAATACAACATTAATGGTGTTAAACAAAAGCCTCAATATTTCATTCAGGTTAGATGTAATACATAAATAAGTAAATAAATAGAATTACAAGGTGAAGAATTCCTCTGTGCTCTGTTGGCATTTTTGCCTTGATCAATATCATGGTTAACAGAGCACAGATGGTTTATTCACCTTGTGATCTTCCTGCTGAAATTGACAAAATCATGAATATACTTGGTGAGGATGGTTATCCTGAGCATATAGTAAAGATATACGTGCACAAGTTTCTAAACACGACAAAAGATCGGAAGATTGTTCTGGACAAATGTCCAGTCTATATCAGGATGCCCTGGATAGGGCAATCATCTTGAAGGTTTGAAGTACAAATCAAACAGTGTATTCAACACGTTTCTGGCTGTGCAACCCCAAGTAATCTTTACCTCTCACCGTTTGCTGACGTCGGTCAACAAGGATGTGCTACCCACCTCACAAACCAGCAATGTTATTTATGAGTTTAAGTGCCGATGTGAAGCTCGGTACGTGGGCCGCACAACACTAAGATTGGCTGATCGGATCAAACAACACGTCCCCTTGGTGATTTGAAGAAAGATTGTGAGGGTGAGAACACAACCAGTGCGAGCATGTAGAAATATCCAGCAACCACCGGCCACTGTATCTGCTTCATCTGCCATTGTACAGCATCTGCTTGCAAACCCTATCTGTGCAGACCAGGACAATGCAGATATGTTCAGGATATTGAGCAGAGGTCGGAGCTCGTTTCATTTACATATGTTGGAAGCAACCTTCATCCTTACCACCGATCCAATATTATGTTGTAAAAAGGAATTTGTAAGATCTCTGTATCTCTTTCAGCATGGAAAGATCAAGGGAAGTATGTTAACAAATTGTGAATGGGCCTTAGGGGAAACCCATCCCCCCTCTCTCCAAGATGCGGTTGCAGACATCAATCATCGACGAACTCTGCTCCACCCAATGGGAGCTCCAGGAGAAGATGATGAGCCAGCCAATGGGTGTTCGGATTAACCATGACGTCATTACAGTTGAACCAATCAGTGTCCACCTTATTGAGACTTGCGTATATAAGCACGTGCCTTCACTTCCTCCATTACTTGCTGCAATTTTTACCCTGAAGAGTGCAGCACGAAAAGCTTTGGCCAATATTATGTCTTGTTTGTTTGCCTCCATATATATATATATATATATATATATATATATATATATATATATATATATATATATATATATATATATATATATATATATATATATATATATATATATATATATATATATATCCGATGAAAATTTATATAGATATATAAATATATATAGATATATATGTGTGTTTTTGTGGTTGGGATGATCCATTGTAATTGTTGAAAAATGCACAACTAACCAAAATGATAAAACTTGACCAAACTCGCACCTATTTTAATACAAACAAGCCTGAGCCGATAAGTCTCAAGGCGATATTTCGTTCATGACACACAAGCATCTTCAAAGCCCCATGAACAATCGAGCATATGGACCTGATTTATTCTGTCTTATGTTAATCCTCTTCTGGTCCAACACACTGATGTTCAGAGTGGAAAACAAAATTATTACTTTTCTCTCTGTTGTTCACGCTAATCATCCTTGATTGGTTGTCTGCTCCCTCTGCATCTGTTTCCTGCGTGATCTGGTAAAATAACTATGAGTGTTAAAACTTGGCAAGTTATTGGGAATATATTGTACATTCTTGATTGTTCTCCTTGGTGATTTGATAGGGCCTCACAATCAGCCAAAGCACGTCACATGGTCCTGCTGGAGGTTGAGTAGGTGTAGCAAGTCTGTCTCGGTGAAGATTGTGTGATGCGGCGTATCTGTGGAAGAGTGATTGGTGTGTCCTCGGGGCTCAATGTTCAAGCCATGCTGTGGATTATTTGTGGTCCTCACTGTCCTCATTTTTAGACCTTGCACCAACCACTTTCTGACTTTCTGCTTTTTGGATCAAGAGATAGTACTGAGCAGGAAGTTTTAATGTTTCTTCTGTTAATCCGTCATTCTATGCATTTGATGAATGCTTTCTGCATGCATTTTGCATGCATGACATATATATATATATATATATATATATATATATATATATATATATATATATATATATATATATATATATATATATATATATATATATATATATATATACCTATATCACAAGCTCGGCAGGTTTCATCCTCAAAAAATGCTGCCATCAATGCAATTAGACGGGTATGAGACGTTCTCACACTAAATGCATATGACAAAAGAATGCTACCTGGACTTGTTGAACCAATGAGGAAAGAACACAGAGAGGAGCAGGATGAAGAAAAAGAAGACAAACGTTGGTTTCTGCATCTTACCGTATTGCCCGGTATTATCAGAGAAGATTGGCAAAATCACACGCAGTGCACAAATCAGGGTAGCATACAAACACCTCTGCACCATTCATCATGCCATCCCAAAATTGAAAGATAAAATACCATTTGGAGACAGATCAGGTGAGGTATATTGCACGGCATGTGAGTGTGGCACAACTATATGTTGGGGAAAACAGGAATGAATTTAAAACAAAGGATAAATTAACATATCAGAGCTACAAGGATGAGAAGGGCCTCACAATCAGCCACAGCACTTCATTGCATGTGTTTAGGTTCCAGTTATGATGGAAGCAATGCACAGATTCTGGGCGTCATGCCAAGTCATCATGAATGGCTAATTTTAGAATATTGGCATGCTAAATCACAGAATGACGGAATAACAGAAGAAACATGAAAACTTCCCACTCAGTACTGCCCCTTGATCCAAAAAGCAGAAAGTGGTTGGTGCAAGCTGCAAAAATGAGAATAATGTGGTCCACAAATAACCCACAACGTGCCGAAAACATTGAGTCCAGAGGACACACCAATCAGTCTTCCACAGATACACCCCATCACACAATCTTCACCGAGGCAGACTCACTCTACCCAGATTCAAACCCCACTTACAACAGAACCACGTCACCAAAGAGGACTAACCCAGATGTGCAATGCATGCCCAATAACTAGCCAAGTTTTCACACACATACTTATTTTACCACATCACACAGGAAACATGCAGAGGTAGCAGACAATCAATCAAGGATGATGAGTGTGTACCACCAGGGAGAAAAGTAATAATTTTGTTTTCCACTCCGAACATTAGTGTGTTGGACTGGAAGAGGATTAACACAAGATAGAACTCGAAGGGCACTCAGTTGAGCGCCTACCTCCTCCACATAATGCCTGATCCATGAGAAAATATTGGGCCGAATACATTTTTGAAATATCATGCCATACAAGTGGATTCCCATTCAAATGAATGGGGAAAAATGGAAAATCTTTCTGACTCAAGCCCCAAAAGCTCAAAATAGGAGACTGATTTTCTCCCCACCTATTCCCTTCCCTCCCATATAAGCAAATGTAAAATTGAGACTGATTTTTCTCCCCACCTATCTCCTCCCTCCCATACAAACAAATGTAAAATTGAGACGATGAAAGATTGAGAGTTACTGATTAAAGCACTTCTTCCCCCCAACATATTCATAGTCCTTTTATATTTTCATTCCACTCAAAGAGTGAACCAATGAATATTTGCCCATGTTCTACTCTAGAGAATAACTTAATTTTCTTACAACATTCATTTCCATCGAGTATATTCACTTTATCTCTTCAAGCACGAAAGAAAGGGAACTTCACGATCCCTCCTTTGGCTCTGTAAAATGGGGAAGTGCCTTTAAGAGCACAGTCATGCTGTGAAAATGAGGAAGTATTCTGTGCCCATGTCTCTCATGGTTATATATTAAATCAACAGAACACTAACGGAACAAAGTTTAGCTAAAAGCAAGCAAAAACAACTTTTAAACGTTGGTTTTTCTCAAAATCATTCAAAGCAAGCTGTTTCATTTTCGTGTTAAAATGAGTCAGTCTGGAGTCAGCCAAGCTGCCTCACCCAAACCAAGCCAAAAAAATTCCGAAGTCATTTACTATGTGGGACATACCCTGAAAAACCCATTGTTGTGTAATCTCCCATTACATCATCAGCAGGATGTAATTTATTGCTTCGTATGCTTGGGCTTCATATGCTCGGGCTTCGTATGTATTGCTCGGGCTTCGTATGTTTTGTTTAGAGAATGGATTGTGCAGATAATTTCTCTGACCTTGCGGATCAATCGTTTTCACAAGATGACAGGTGAGATCCTTGACACAATTTATTATTTGTTGTTTTATACAGAAATAAATCACGATACAACCAATAATTATTGTGCCTTTTTCAAACAGTCTGTCCCCAATAAGAACATCATTGATAACTGATCTAGAACAGGAGGCCTTTGAATTACATAATGAGTGGAAAAAAAATGAATGACTTCCTTGAAGACATTCGATCGTTCAGAAGAGAATTGAATGACATTTTTGTTGCTAGCAAGAAATTCTCTCACATCCTCTGACCTTGAATGAGTCGAGTCAAAGGTGGGAAATTATCCCTCTGTCTCCCTGTGTGTCTTTTTGTCTTTGTATCTCTCCCTCTGTCTTTATCTCTGCCTGTGTGTGTGTGTGTGTGCGTGCGTGCGTGCGCGTGCGTGCATGCGTGCGTGCGTGCGTGCGTGTGTGTGTGTGTGTGTGTGTGTGTGTGTGTGTGTGTGTGTGTGTGTCTTTGACTCATTATTATTATTTTTTTTTTCAGTTGAAACACCTGTCTGGATGAACCAAGCACACAACTTAATCTTCTGGAGCAATCTGACACGACACTATATTCTGGAGGTAAATGTTATATTTAATATTTTATTAATATCATAATATAATCATCTTTTATATGCCCTAATTGTTCTTCACTCTTTGTTTTGAACAGAATATGTTGATCGAGTTTCAAAACCAAAACAAACCATCAGACTGCTGCGAAAGAAGATTTTGTTCAATGTTATTACTTTTGTTTAATTATAAATGCTTTCCTTATAATTATATGATTTTGAATTACAAGAAATGAATAAAGGAGATGTAAAAGGGAGGGGGGTAGGTGCTCTCCCGCAACGACCCACCACTCCCCTCATCCCTCTCCCCTCCCCTCTCCGTGTGTGTGTGGGGAAGGGTGGTTGGTCAAAGGTGGGGGCGCACAGGGGGTTGGGACTTGTGTGGGTGGGTGGAGCTTGTGTGGGTGGGGCATGTGTGGGTGGGTGGAGCTTGCTTGAGTGGGGCTTGTGTGGGTGGGGCTTGTGTGGATGGAGCTTGTGTGGATGTTGCTTGTGTGGGTAGAGCAATTTTTTAAATTGGATAAACTTGTTGTGTGTGGGAACTAATACGCTAATCACTAATTATGTGGATATGATGGATGTGGATGTGGCTTATGTGGGGGGGTTTGCATGGATGTGGATTCTGTAGGTGGGGCTTGTGTGGGTGTGGCTTTTGTGAGTGTGGCTTGTGTGGATGTGGCTTTTGAGAGAGGGGTTTGCGTGGATGTGGTTTATTTGGGTGGGGCTTGTGTGGATGTGGCTTGTGTGGGCGGAGTCAAAAAGGGGCGGGGTTTAAAAACGGGGCGGAGTCAAAATAAAATTTTTCCCCATTTATCTTTGTCTTTTGTAATTCAGGTCAGGTCAGGTATGGGAGCATGTGCCAGAACAGCACGTCGTTGCGAACGTCGCAGAACAGCACGCACACACACAGAACAGCACGTCAACAGCATGTTGTAATTCCTGTGAATAAAATGAACCTAAAATCTCTTCCCACTTTAAATCACATAATGTGTAAGTCCAAGGAACTGTACTGACAACAACAACAATTAAAAAATCTTCATTTGTCCATCGCTTGGTTTAACCTTTTTCAAAATGAGATTTCCACCGATATATTCTTACTTTATCACCAACTTTTAACTTAGGCTTTCTAACATTAATCTCTTTTTCATATTTTAATTTTGTAAATGTTTCTGATGGCTTCGTTTTCGTTGAGGTATGAATCGTGTCGTTGTGCTTATGTACATAGTCGTGAATTAAAGACAACCATTGTTGAGAACCGAGTTGAGTGAATTTTTTATCGAGTCTCTCTTTTAAAGTGCGATTAAAATGCTCAATAACAACCGCTTTTTGTTCATTAAAGGTGCTGTCTAATGTAATGTTGTTATTTTAAAGAAAATTCATAAATGTTTTGTTGTGGAACTCTGTACCCTCATCAGTCCACAATTTTTCGGTTTTCTCTTGCTTTTATTGAATATCTGTTGTAAAGCTAACAGAAGAGTATTACCTGTTTTCTTTTTCAAAGGGACAACCCACGCATATCTACTCCTCAAATCAATAACGGTTAAAACATACTTGTATCCCTTATCATAATTGAGTTCAATTAAATCAGCAGACCAGATATAATCAACTTCCGTGGAATAAACCTTCCTTCCATGAAACTTTATGATTATTGGTTTATGTAATTCATCAGCTAATTGCTCTTCAATCTTAATGACATCATTAGAGCCCATATGTTTTTTGAATTTCCAAGCCCAAGTTTCAATTTAGCACTGACCATCTTCTTCATGATGAACCTATCAACTTTTTGAATATAAGGTTGAATTTTGTATCAGAGACAAATTATACAACATTTCTCTATTGGCTTCATGTTTTTCTTCTAACGTTGTGGTATTTCCAGAATCAATATCGTGCCTCATGCACACTCATTTCATCAACCCTATTGATAGGGTTGCTCCACGCTTTAGGATTGTCAGCCTCATCTAATCTTTTATTCAAGTTTGTACCTAAACCATAGAAAGAATACCCTGGTAGATGTAATTCCCCTGGAATTCCAGTTGTAAATTTACTTCCTGATAACATTTGTATTTCTCCCCCTTGTTTGTGTTTGGTGATAAATTCACTCTTTTTTGAGCCACACACCGAACATGTACCTTTTTGTATAACCCTATTATTTTTACTTTTAACATACAAGATATTTTTACTCTCGGTATTCTTTTTACATTTGAGACAATAAATCATTTATTTATGGGAAAAATTCCGACACAGTGCGAAAACCTTTATTGTTTCCAACATGCACATTTGAATCTTAATTTTTCAAACATAAAGAATCCTCAGAAATGTCTTCACTCTCACCTCCGTTTAGTAAAGAAAATAATGTAAAACTTTCATTAAAGTCAATTACACCAACAACATCAATAATATGATCTTTTCCTTCTTTCTCTTCTTCATCTTCACTTTCTCGTTTAAATCTTCTCCCTGAAACCGATGTTAATAGTCTTGACGCATATATTTCCAATAGACTTGCCAATTCTTTGTTTCCTCCTTTGTGCATTGAGATTTGTTTATTTTCTGGAATACCTTTGATCTTTTTATAATCTCACTGGTTTCCATATTTTTATATTTATTTATTCTCTCTTTCCTCTGTCTCACTCTCCTCCCTCTCCTCCTTCTCTCTCTTCTCCCTTTCCTCCTCCTCTCTCTTCTTCCTCTCCTTCTCTCTCTTCTCAGTTTCTTCAACTCCTTCATCCCTTACTACCCTTGAACCACTTTCACCCCATAGAATATGATACATATATTCATCTGGATTCTGCGATACTCGTAAATCCACAATTATTTTTCTCATAATAGGAAACCAATAAGATTTGTTGTTGATTTCTAAAAGAGTTATATATTTCATCACCTTTAGAAGTTCATTTTTATTAAATATTTTAATCAAATCTCTATTTGTGGGTTTTTTATAAGGCCAGTATACCATCTCATCAGTATAAGGCCAGTTCTTAATTGAAAAATGTCCATGTGTATGTTGCAATTCATAAGGAATGTAAAATCGAACACCCTTTTCTTGTAGGTATCCTTGAATGAAAAAATTATAATTTTCTTTTAGCCTTCTTGCTGTCATTTATGTATCAGAAATATATGACAGATTATAATGATAACACGTAATACCACCCCATCTTCCTGTTGTTAAATCAGTTTGTATTCCTCGTCTTTGTATAATTATCCAATCTCCTTCCTTCTTCATCATATAAACTATTTCTTCACCATCATATAATTTCCTATTCCAAAAATCGTGTATTTGTTGTTTGCTAATTGTGCTTCCACATAGCTCGTGATTCTTATCAAGAAGATAATATTTTTCTTTACGAGCCTGATAAAAATCGTGTCGGTCTTCTCGGTTTAATGAAAAATACCAATTATATCCTAAATCACACATATTATACCTCCATTTCTCTATTCTCATATTAACTATTCTTCCTTCTTTATAAAATTCAATACTAAGCAGATAATTGAATATAATAAGAAAAGTTGTGTAGTTTGTTGAACCAGGTGTTGTGGTTGTAAATTCTGCTCCTTTAAATGAACGTGCCGTTTTATTAAAGCATATATATTGTGATAAATCACTTAATCTCACCAAGTTATTCAAATCAGTCGGGCTTGGATGATTTATTAACTTATAAGCATTTTTCAAATTAATATTTTTTGCTGTGCTATATTTCTGTCGTTCAGCCTGTGCCTTTGTGTAATAATTTGATAAATCAATATCCAGTTCATTGGATACAACAAAGATAGAACCATCTTTACCAACATAAGTAATTTATATTAGATGAAAAATAATGTCATGAAAAAAAATATTTTTGTTGAGTTGAAATAACATAGAGTCATAATTGACCACAACTCTTGGAATTTAATTATTGGACTTTAAATGTTTGATAAACATTATTCTTTAAGAATTGTATTACTTCAACAGGTGGTGGAAGACCAAAACTATCAAAATAATATTTGTCTTGATGATTTAAAATAAAAGCCCAATGAGAACGGTTCCCATTATTATCTTCGAAGTTCATAACAATATTCTTTGTATGTTTAGGCACATTTGATAATTCATATCTCATACAAATAACCACATTATGAATTTTTAATTTCTTACAATATTTGGTCAGTTCTAAATTTGATGTTGTATTCTATGCAAATTCTTGAAACCACTCAACAATGCTTATTTATTTATTAGAAAGATATAATCCATTTCCCCTTTTAGTTAATTTTACACCTGCTCGTGCGATAGAAGAAAGCATATCTCCAACTAACAATCTCGCATAATCAGGTAGACTTTCAAGTTTTTCAGCAAAATCTACAATTACACCACTTCCACTGATTTGTTTCTCCAACTCTTTGTTATGTCTTTCCAATTATTTTTGAGCCCGGAGTTGAGCCTTCCTTTCGTTGGCAGTTTTCACGCTGCTGAAATACCACCTGTCAATGATCCAGCTGCACTTAAACCAGCAAATAATGGAATTAGAAATGGGAGAAATCCTCCACTCATCCCTCTTATTGAATATTTCTTCAACATTGATTTTGACATTTTGATTTTAAGTTCGCCAGTATAGTACAAGATTTTCACCTGTTCTCTTGTAAGCAAAACATCAATTCTTACTGCTCCTTTTCTCTGAATTGTATTAACGTTAATCATTCAAGGCTTTTGATTTTGAATACACGATGATAGTTTATGAAGATTGATTTGATTATCATATACCCGAGTTGGCACTTTACTACTCCTTTATTTATCAAAAAAAATGATGTGAGTCTAATCATAACTCCACAATCTGTCATTTTGTTTCTTCCAAAAGCAAACAATATGTATCAACTTCTTCACTCTCAATGTAAAGGGAAGGATCCACTCGATTGGACTTTACAGTTTCCTTTTGAGCACTCATGTCAGTCACATAGATTGTATACAGACTTTTAAATGTTGTCATATCCAAAATGGGTTCCTTATTTCCATTACTTTCACACACCTTTTGGGAAGACTTGTATGCTTCAGCATAATCATTTTTTTCCCAACTTATGTCCAATCTATCTCGTGGATAAAATGTTCCAGCTAGAGAAACGCGAAGTTGTTTCACCTTAGCATTATCACGCAATGCATTATTCAAATCAGTAGCAGTATCACCATGAGGTTTTTTAAAAATGAGCCACAGATATCGTGACTTTCCTTCGAGAACACCCAAATTCCATGTGTAAGTGGTTTGGTTCAGTTTAACGTGTTGGCATCTTCTTTTAACTTATGATACATTGAGTGGTTTCTTTGAGTTAAGTCTTCCATTCAACATCTCTTCTATTTTAAGATTAGGAGTATATTCACTAATATACCAACTCATTTCATCAATTAGAAATTTATTCTGATCAGCAAAAGCATTAGCCACACCAAAAAGCCATCTATTTTCATGATCATTCCTTTGCAGTTGAAATCTAATTTTAAGACCATACAGAACTTTATCATGATCACAAATCCAAATATACCCTGAAGAGAAACTGCCACAGTAAAACTATTTCCTGTTTTTGTATCATCATTATACATTCATTTCCTTTGACCAAATACGGGGTCTGTGTTTGTTCCCGTTGCCATATCAGGAATAAAACCTTTGACAGCTCCCTTCCCCATTCTATCACAAAATGAATATAGTGTAAATTTCATCATTTCAGATGTAGCATTGATATAATCAACCACTTCAACTTCTTGTGTTCCAATATACAAACGAACACTATCAAACATTTTTCAGAAGAAATCATTTACGAATGTCGCGTTTGTGGTATTCGCAGCCTTAGTGAATTAAATTTACACAACAAGAAACTTTCGGCTACATTCAAATATGTTTGTTGATTATTTATTTCAAAACTTTTTGTTCCATTTGTATTCCAGTCTGTTACAGTTATGGCATTTACCTTGAAGTAGTCTTATTTTTTAGTAGAGTTTGAGATGACAATGGTATCATCCAAATCATCGATACTATCAATTGCTTCCATACTTGTATTTATTTAGGAAAAAAGATGCTAAAACTTTTGAAACCCTGACCAAAGTATTTGAATAAAGTTCTGTCGTTCTTGGGGAGACAACTGAGTTTTGCCTTTCTTAATTTCTTTTATTGCTTGCAATTTATGAGATTCCTTTTGGCCATCGTTTACACACTTTCGAGCACCTGCAACATTTCCCACAGCAGAAGCAGTTGAACCAATTAGGTCTTTATGTTTAAGAATAATTGAACCTATACCCATTAGAATATAAATTATCCCATGTCCTTTTTTTCTAAATTGATGTCATACACCCCTTTGTCTCTTCAGTTTATAGTATGCACTAGCAAGATACATACCTTCATCCTTGTAGTATGGGGAAAGAAACATCCCAGCCCTATAATTATTTTATATTTTCCCAACTCGTGTTTCCTCACAATAACCATCATATTTATTTATTGGAAAACTTCACGTAGGTGAATTCTGATGGATATACTTTCTCCATTAAAATAAATCATGCGATTATCTTGGTCGGTTATCTTAAACTTTACTCTGTATATGGTTTTTCCTGACACAGGTCGATATACCAGATTTTTGGGTTCCATATTGAATTTATAACCAATTGAGGTTGAGTATGCACTGAATGAACTTATTGTATTTGTTCTTATTCCATCATTATAAGCACCATCAATCAAGTCACAGTGAATTAATACCGAATTTATGCCTGAGGATATTTGAATGACATTGCAGTATCACTGTAAAACGTCTCATTAGTTTCAATATTTTTTGAGGAGAAACCCAATAACTCTCTAAATGAATTATCAATTGTGAAATCAACCTTGTAGTTATTTTTAAGTTTAATCGTTGATTTTGAAGTATGGTTTTGAATATCTATAACAATAACTTTTGGTTAATCGCCCTGTTCTTTCGTAAGACGAGCAATTTCGGAAGATATTTGAGAAAACTCATGTGCTCCGGGTGAAACTGTTCTCATTTTGTATCCACTTCCCGGATTATAACTGAACTTGTCATTTTTCTCAGTGATATTAAACAAGGTGTTATAAGTTTCCATGGACATAAAGACGCCTCATATTCTTTTGTTGCGTCAAGTTGTAGTGGGTATGGGAATGAAGATGTGTGGTCACTTGTTGTGAAATTAAAAATGAGCATTGTGCTTCTCATCTTATTTAATATGGGATAAAATGTCTTTGTATTGACATTTAATAATTATTTTCATGTTCATCAACTGGTCTAAAATGGCTGATTATTCATTAAAACAATTGTTATTTCCAGCCTTCTTACCACCTAACAACAATAACTGTCGATTCACGAATTGTGATGGGTCATTTGGAAGAAAACTAACACCTGAACCAAGGTGACTTATAGCCTGAATAATATGTTTCTTCTTCTCATTCTTCTTACTTTTACCAGATAGACTAACCCTGTAATTAAGAGAGTCCAGCATATCAATATATACTCTATCATCCTTATTTTTCATATCAAATGGTTTATCATAATACTTTGGTTCATCCCTCACAGTTGAACCACTAGAATTTAGTTTCTATAACTCACTCTTACAATTTGAATATTTTGTTGTACGAAGAGAAACCTCCTCAAATATTTGGCCTTCATTCCTCAATCACATATGTTCCTCGACTGAAATATAGTAATAATCTTCACCTTCTACTTCTCATGGTCGCATTGCTCTGGTTGTTGTAGATACAATGCAAACTCCATGGTGCTTTTTACTCAAACTTACAATATTTTAATTCGTACGATTCAAGATCCTTGATTTATGAAAGTTTTTTTCCAGAAGCAGATTGACCAACAAGATTTATAAGAATAGTTGTCATTTATATATGTAATTGTTTATAAAATAAAAAATATATATCTTTTAATATGTACTCTTGTTTCACAACATTGTATTTATGTTTTTCAGTCGTGTGCTTCATATAATCCCCAAATTCCTTTTTACTCCAGAATGTAGAACAATTGTCTCTCCAAAAATTGTTTATATCTGTTGAATTTAACTTGAATAAAATAAAAGTATGAGCATTGTTTCTTATTGAGCGACGAGAGAGTTGAAAGCATGATTGACTAAGATAAATACAATTACAAGAAGAATGTCGCTCTCTTGTATAGTAGCTATCCATTACCGTTTGGTTTCTCTCATTAACACAATCATTAAAGATAACGAGATTCTTTTTTGATTCATCAAAATCTTGGGGAGAAGGTATATCATCCATAGAATCACTAAGAATACAAGTTATCGGCTTTGATTTCTTTTTATATATCTGTGTATCACAAAATAGTTGTATTATATATTCAATGTTGTAATCATTTGGTTTGTTTTGAAGTTTAAATAAACCGATTATATCTTATTTTTGAAGACCAGCATTAAAACGTTGTGAGAGTAGTTGATACTCTGGTGGAAAACTTGAATTTGTGAAATAATTTTAAATTATCATAATCTAAATAGTTGGGAGTGTGGAGCATCTTTAAAAGTAAGCAGGTTTTTCCATACCCACTTAAACCAACTATGAGACACCTTAATGAAATGGAAGATTTTTCTGGTTGTTAAATTTTATGTTATTTTCCCAAATGGGTAAAAAATCATTCATTTATATATTTGTAAAACAGGTTATTTAATTTATTATTGGGTTTTTTGGAAACTCTATGTTTTATCCGAAGTTCAGGTTTAATTTCAAGATAATGCATTATTTTATTTATACAATATCTTGTGTTGATATTTCCCTGAAAATGACAATTGTTAATAATATAAATCATCAATCCACGAAACATGGTCGTCATTTATTCAGTCTCTTCTCTTCTAAGAAAAGGAGCATTATCACCCTCATACTTGTGGTGTATTGGCATACGTGGGCAAGGCACAATGCGGCGAGCATTGTAGGGGCGTGGAGGAGTGGTTTTGGTAGTCACGTGTCCGCAAGGCTTATAGGTGTTCGCGCCGCTAGAGGCGAGGTGTAGTCTACAGTAGTGTGCATTCGGACGGGCAATAAACAGAGTTCGACAACCCTCACGACTCTCCGTGCCTCACTGCCCTCCGGACATTACATTGGTGACGAGTCTGTTTCGGATCGACGTGTGCAGAGTGCCTGTTTTCCTCGGTATTAGTCCGGGAGCCAACCTGTGTACGAGGCTGTTTTAGGGTTGGACCTTACAGCCTCTGCTATAAAATTTTACACCCCCAGGATGTTTAGATATATGTTTGCAGTTCATGAAAACCAATGTTGGCAATTCATAAGCTCTTTCGAAAAATTTTGGCGCACGTTTTTGTTTGAGGAAGATTTGAAAAATTTGATAAAACAGCAATTGTCAATGAAATTTCTAAAAAAATTTAAAAATCACATTCATTAAAAATAAATTTGAACTAAATGTAAGAATTCAATCAGTGCATTGTAAAATGACAAAAAAAAAATTGTATATTGACTTGGAGTCATTGCCGGAGCAATTGGTTTTTCGGGCGCACGAAGCGCCGGGAAAATCAGCGCACCTAGCATGGTTCGAGTTCGACCACCTGGTGAGGAGGCCAGGGAAGCGCATCGCGAGTTTCGCGCACCCGCGGCCGCACGCAGTCTTCGGTGCGGGTTGAGTCCTGCGGCCAGACGTCTCGCCGTCACCTATGAATTTGTGTTGAGTGAACTGCAGGACGGCTTGAGGATGGTGGTAGGTTGGGGTAGGCACACGGACGAGTGCCTGTCTTCGTCAAAGACGACTTCGAATTGTTTTCAGAGCAGTTGGGGTGCTATTTCCACGCGAATGATGTAGACGACGAGAGCAAGCGCAAATCGATCTTGCTCACCTCGCTATCAACGGAACATTATCGGCTACCAAGTGATTTGATAGCGCTGGATAAGCCCAGTGATGACGGGCTGTCGTTTCAGGATGTGGTAGAGAAGATGAAAGCCCACATGGCACCGGAGAAGTCATTGCAGCTGGCTCGATACCAGTTCGATCACCTCGCGAAGGGTGTGGAGGAGCGCGTCGCAGATTTCGTGGCGCGGGTGAAGCATTCGGCCATGGCTTGCAAGTTCACGGCAGAGGAGCATCCAGCTCGACTCAGAGATCGCTTTATTTCTGGGCTGCAAGATGCGAAGATGGTGTCGGCGATTCTGCGATTGCGAGGGGTCAACGTTACATTCGACTCGGCAGTCGAGACTGCTTCAACTGTCGAGCAGACACTCACAGATGTCCGCACCATTGCCGACCAGGGCATGACGGGTGATTCCAGCTGGGGCATGTCGGGTGACCCCGGGGTCCACGCGATGACCCAGGTGCCCCAGGCCACGCGCACGCCTTTCGGTGCGGGCCGTGGCCGCACGCCGCAGCGCGCCCCTGCAGGCAGTGAGATGAACACACAGGGGTGCTGGGGGTGTGGAGGACAGCATCTGCGGCGGGTGTGCCCATATAAGAACACTGTGTGTTTGCAATGTCACAAGGTGGGACATCTGCAGCGTGTGTGTCGAATGGCGGGGGCCGCCGTTAAGGTCTTGGATAGCGAGGTGCGGAATGACCACAGCGACCTGGAGAGCGGCCTGCAGCCTGGGCATAGCGATCCCGGCGGCCCAGAGCAGGAAATGCAACCAATGTTGAGCCTGTTTTCAATTGGTCCGGAGGCGACAAGACCAATGACAGTGGAGGTCGAGGTGAATGGGGCACCGTTCATGTTTCAAGTTGATACCGGGGCCGCAGTGTCGGTCATGGGCGAACGGGCTGCTCGTGACCTCCGCGGTGTGCACCTGGTCAAGACAACCTTTTCGCTGTACACGTACACCAGCGAAGCGATTGCACCACTTGCTGTGACAGACGTCTCGGTGGTCTACCAAGGTCAAAGCGCCCTTCTCTCATTGTTTGTTGTATGAGGGGAGGGGTTCGCCCTCTTGGGCCGGGACTGGCTGGCTAGCCTCAGGCTAGACTGGATGGCGCCAGCCGGTGGCCTTGGACGGCCCGTGCCGGGTCGGGTAGAGTTTCGACGGGAGGAGGAGGAGGTTCCTGTTTTGGAGTTCGTACCTCCAGGTGCACCTGTGCCTCCTTCAGGGCACGTACCTCCGTTTGGGCCCGGGCCTCCCTCGAGACCCGAGGGTGAGGTTCCAGCGGCAGGAGCCGCGATGATGCAACATGGGTTTCCGGTCGTTGATTCCTGCAACTACGACATACGGTTCCGGAGCAACGGGGGCCGTGCCAGCTACGTCAGGCTCTCGCGCTCCCGCTGCACTCGTGATACAGTGCACACCCGTGTCGTTCAGGCAATTTAAACGGGGGATTGGAGCGAGCCAGTCGCATTCAAGAAGTTCGCGGAACGCGAACATCGATGGTGGCCTCTGCGACGTTTAAATGGAGACCGGCAAGCAAGTCGTCTTGACGTCGTGACAACCAAGAGGCATACGCACAATGTGGTTCATAAATTGCTAATTGTTGTGTATTTGATTCTCGCAGCATGAGTGATTCAGCTTGGCATTGTTAAAGCAAATGCCGACAGGCCACGTGTTAGCATAATACGTTTGGTTGGGGTCAATCGATATGATGACCAATATGATCAATATGATGTGAAGAACTTGCGGACGATCATTGCGAATAAAGAGGTCTTTCTGATCTCCAGCTGCGAGGACAGCTGCGGTTCGCTACCCTCTCATGTGTTGGAATTATACTGGGGGAACGCGCTGTACGTGAAGGGAAGTTTGCATCTGCGCAGACAATGTTCTTGTTGCTTTATAACATGGCTGAGTGTGATGCGTGGTTTTGAATGGGATTGCTGGGACTGCAGCTGGCTAATTGCCGGTTTGACTCGCATGTGGGACGCCGGCGCTGTTCAGCATCGTCCCTCCCATTATTCTCGCGGGGGCCGGGCCGTTATCTTCCCAAGGCCTCCCCACCCGCTGCTCCGCCCCAGCGGCGGAGACCTTATGTCGGGTAGACTCAGCATGTTTACCTGTTTCTGTCCGTGGGGGCCATGCGAGCTTATCAAACGGGCAAGGACGGGCGAGTTTGGCAAGCTTTGACAAACAGAGCTTGTCGGCCAGGGGGCGCGGGAGGTCATCTCTGCATGTCACTGCGACCTCGCCGGTTGGCGTGTAAGCATGAGCCGCCTGGGGGCGCTTCGGCTGCATAGTGATGCTGTGCTCCCCAACTTGCTTCTTTATATCTTTAACACGGCCAGGGTTTTTGTGGTCTGCAGCCATCATTGGGTTCATCATGCAACTCAGTACTTGAGCACCTGTCCACTGCATTTTGGGATTCAACTTGCTCACATCGACACGATATATGTTGTGATGGGGGATAGAAGGATGAATGATGTGCCAGATTATGTCGACGGCATTGTTGTGACAGGTTGTGCAGATGAAGCCCATTTTTCTTTTGTGCCATAGTATGTTTTGCCTATTATGCTTATCATTATAATTGTCATTTTACATTCATGTTTTTAGGAGGGAGGAATGTGGTGTATTGGCATACGTGGGCAAGGCACAATGCGGGGAGCGTTGTGGGGGCGTGGAGGAGTACACCGCATTGTGGGCAAGGCACAATGCGGGGAGCGTTGTGGGGGCGTGGAGGAGTGGTTTTGGTAGTCACGTGTCCGCAAGGCTTATAGGTGTTCGCGCCGCTAGAGGCGAGGTGTAGTCTACAGTAGTGTGCATTCGGATGGGCAATAAACAGAGTTCGACAACCCTCACGACTCTCCGTTCCTCACTGCCCTCCGGACATTACAATACTTTCCATTCATTTCTCGAATCAATCTTGTGAAGTAATTCATTTTTGGTGTAAATCTCAAGAATTATCTTCCTTTTTATATTTTTTATTATCCTTAATGAGAAGACAATCACAGAACATACATTGTTCATAGGCTTTTGACTCTGTGTTTAATCCCCGTCTTTCACACGCAGACAATTCTCAAATTTGTCATGTGGAGAATCAGGAAATTCAAGATGCTCAAAATGTAGGAAACTATTCATATTTATAAAGCAAAACTTTACTTCAAATAAATTTTTTTTCGGTATCGTTTTCAGTACTTTCATTGATGCTTTCACAATCATCTATAAAACTACTTTCATAACTATCGTTTGAACACAAACTCTCGGTATCATAACTGTCTTCTGTTCCAACAGAGATACTATCATCACTCTCA
Organism: Eptatretus burgeri; assembly: GCF_056783735.1. Taxonomy (NCBI): domain Eukaryota; kingdom Metazoa; phylum Chordata; class Myxini; order Myxiniformes; family Myxinidae; genus Eptatretus; species Eptatretus burgeri. The sequence continues at coordinate 58,996,813 of NC_140965.1, forward strand.
TAATCTTCAAAATCTTCAGTGGAATAATGACTCTTATTCACTTAGTAGAAAAAAACATTACCATCAATATCTATATACTTTTTTTCATTAACAGATTCAACTACTACATTTTTTTACGTTAAAGGTAGTTTTTAAATGGTCCTTAACTACTATTAAACGAAATGTCATTTTACCTGATATATTAACATCCTTTATTTCATCAGGATTTTCATCTTTAGGGTTGTTGGAAAAAAGACAAATTTATCCTTGCATATTACAGATGGTTTTATCTTTTCTTTCCAAAGCTTCATCCATAAGGTTTTTCTTTTTTGATACTTTTTCTTGTTTCATTGCTTTTTCTAGTTTTGAATATGTTTCCAGAAGGAGAGGAGTAACTTTTGTTGGAGCTAATTTAATTGATGTTCTTCCAAATATTCTAAAAGCCCTTCCACTGAAGGAAATTGAAGAACTTATTAATCACCATAATTGTTTTTATCCAATCGTTGTTATATTTATCTTTATTCAATTTTACATCCTTGACATATTTCTCAGTATCTTTTACAAATGAAGAGATTGATTGAAACTTCTCTTTTGTGTCTTGATACATTGTATTTATTAAGTGAAAAAAGTTGGAGGATAAAATGGTTTTCAACACAGATTCACCTATAAATTAAATGGAATTTTCATGAAGAAAATTTTATTTCAAGCAAAGTTTTGTTATATAAATATGGTGAATACAACAAACTGCGCTGTTTGTAATCATGAATATAAATGTTATAAAAACACATTCAAACCAACAAACACACACTCAATCTTTTCAGACAAATATCTCCACTTGACCAAAAAAACAAAACATTGTGATAGATGTGATAATGATATTCTTTAAAAAATTATAATAAACACCTTCAATCACGAACAATGAAGAAAGGGAAGGTGCCACTAAATTCTCCATTGAAAACACTGATGGGGCATTTAAAGGACATATCAAAATAAGATTGTTTTGCTTTCAAGATCCTGGACCATCTTCAATCATGGAAGCTGTTGATATGGTTAAACAAAGTATTGAAACTTTAATTAAAAACACATTAAGTGAAATGAAAACTTTTATGTTTTATATGGGGGTAAAATTGAATATGGTAAGAGAATATACCACTTACAAAGCTTTAGTCTACAGCCTGATGGAGTACTGCTCTCCCCTCTGAGCTGTGGTGCTCCTGTCTCCGACCTTTCTCGGCTTCACGCTGTAGAAACCAAGGCATTTCGGATCATTGGCATCTCCCGCAATGAGGCTGAGTTTTTGGGCCTCTCACTCAATCACCGCAGGTTGGTCGGTGGTCTTTCTGTCTTCTACCGTCTCCTCTCCAGCTTCGCATCCCCTGCTCTCTCTGCGATTTGTCCCCACCACATTTGTGCAGGGCGCTCAAGGTCCGCCAACAACCCCCTTCTGGTAAAACTACCAAAATCACGAATCACTGCTCTACTTCACTCTTTCATTCCTCTCTTTTCCCGCCTTTGGAATAAACTCCCTCACTCTATTCATTCCCATTCTTCCCTCCAGGCCTTCAAAACAGCTGTTCACCACCACCTCTTATCATCCCCCATCCAAATCCTCAATCTTTTCTACCCCCAATAATCCACCCAAGCCCACCTCCTTCAAATTCCCTGCTTTCCTTCCTGAAAGTCCCTGTAATGTCCATCTTCTATTCCCCATGTTCCCCCATCCCATCCCTCTCCCTTGCACAGATCTCCAAATGTCTCTGTTCCCCACTATTTTGTCCTTCCCACTCCCCCCCTCCTTTCTCATGCCCCCCTTGATGTGCTTTGTGTGTTAGCTCTCATATGAGCCTCGACAAGGTATACAAAAAAGGTGATGAAACTACTCCCTATATGAGGACAAACCCTCACTTTATCTCATCATTTCAAGATTTTGTAAGATGTGATGTTTACGATAAACTCCAGAGACAATAATAAGATGATAAGATGTTGATAATAAGATGTAGGTAGTGGATTTGCTTGTCCAAAAATAATCTTTTTAGATACACACATCTTAAAATTATATCCTCTTCAACCTTCTTCTTATATTGATTTACCAAAAGAGATAATACTTAAGAAAGCAGTTGTTAATATTCAAAACAAAGATAATAAATGTTTTCTATGGTATTGTTGCGAATCTGGAAACCATTATCGCACTCATCATTCAGGTCCTTTAGCTCAGTTATCTCGGTAAGTACATGTTCTATAGATTGCTCACATTCCATTGTTTAATGGGTAAATCTATGTAAATGCGCTGTGATCTATGTTAATTGTTAGGTCAGAACAACAAAGAAGAAACCTCCCCTCCAGTGATTCAACATTAAACGTCATCACGAGATTCAGCAAGGAAAACAGCCCCCACCCGCAGTTGCGGGTGGCGGCGCACATGGGCGCATGAGTCACGCCGAAGCGAGGCAGGGCGAAGAGGAATAAGAAAGGGGAGGACCCTCTGCTTGGCTGGAGTTGGTTCTTGTCAGGGGGTTGTTCTTCGGTGGCTGTTGCTCTGCTTCGTGGTCTGGTTCAGCTGGCTCTTCTTGGTTCGAGGAGCTCTTTGTGGTCTCTGCTTGGTTCCCAGCTTGGTACGACTCCTTGACCTTATCTTGGTTGGTGGTTCTTCGGGGAGGCGATGCATCTTCGGAAGGATCATCGCCTCATCTCACCAGCACGTGGTCCGGATCACGAGGGGGTCCGCCGGAGCTTGGAAAGGATCGCGGCTCATGGTGATTGCATCCAGCTCGCCCAAGCTGGTGCCCAGTCCGATCAGCTTGAAGAGCACATGAGGTGGAAAGGTCTCAGGCAGACCCTGGGCTTCAGCTCATCTGTCCCTCCGAGCTGAAGTCCGTATTAAAGGCATCGGCCACCATTTCTTGTGTGTGTGTGTGTGTGTGTGTGTGTGTGTGTGTGTGTGTGTGTGTGTGTGTGTGTGTGTGTGTGTGCGTGCGCGTGTGCGTGCATATGTTTGTTCCTGGGCCCGTCTAACAAGTAGAGAACTGTTAAGTGCTTTGTGTGCTGTGAATGATTGCATTACATTTCGTATAGTCCGTTTAAATATGCTCTTACGTGTTCCCTAGTTCCCCATTATTATTAATAAATACCCCCATTGTTGAATGTAACAGCTCGTTCTGTGTTTCTTTCATTGGCTCGACATGATGCATGTTTGAGGATTAGTGTTCGTAACTTGTTCATTTGGTCTGGCCCGACTTTGTTATTCCGCTCGGTTATGCCGGATCCGAGTCGGCGATAGCGACTCGATTCAGACAAAGTTGGCCGATGGTGAACTTCCCCGGTAGTCGGACCACGTGGGTACTTAGGTAAATTGAAGTTGGCAATTGACCCTACCCCATGTGGCCTATCCATTGGCGAAGATTGGACCGATAGGGGACCCGTCAGTTCCAGAGTTATCCGGGGCGACGACCTTTACATTCCGGGCGATCGGTTGAACTGGCTTGCGGCTCCATCAGAGCAGTCGCGCTCACGGTCGACCCACCGTCTCCGCAACAGTGTTGTTACGAATTTGGGAATTCGATTGCACACAACATTCACGTTCCTTTAGTCAGTTTTGTCGATAAGTTCTTGTTCCCTAGATAGCTCAACTTCCATAGTTTAATGGGAAAAAATTGATTAAGTGCGCTGCGATTCAATTTAGTAGTTCGGGAGCGATCCCAACACAAAGGAGACGCCCCTCCCCCTCTTCTGCGAAGAGGAGGAAGAACCCTCCCGTCCTGAATCACGGGACGTAAACAACTCCCTCCCACCCGCGGTTGTGCGGGCACGGGGGAATGAGTCACGTCGGGAGCGGGGGAAGGGCGGAGGAGAATAAGGAAGAGATCCTCAGTTGTTTTGGTTGGTTGTTCAGTAGAGATTCGGCTTCTGCTTGGCTCAGGTTAGGGTTGAGGCTTTTGGTAAGCTTTTTTTGCTTTGTCTTGGCTTTTAGCAGGCCTTTGGGTTCTGCTTGGCGAGGGTTGAGACTTTTGCTTCAGTGAGCTTCGGTTCTGCTTGGCGAGGTGGAGGCTTTTTGGAGAGCTTTTTGCTTTGGCTTGGCTTTTCAGAAGACCTTCGGCTTCTGCTTGGCTCGGTTCACTTTTTGGGCTCTGGCTTGGTTCGTCGAAGAGAGAGGCTTTGTTCATCGGAAGAGAGTTGAGCTGGTTGTTCGGCTCGGAGTTCTTGGTTCGTGTTGAGAGAGGCTTTGTTCATCGGAAGAGAGTTGAGCTGGTTGCTCAGCTCGAGCTGCTGGTGGTTGCTTCTTGCTCTTGGTTCATGTTGTGAGAGGCTTTGTTCATCGGAAGAGAGTTGAGCTGGTTGCTCGGCTGGCTCTTCTTGGTTCGTGGAGCTCTTTGTTCTCCGCTTGGTTCCCGGCTTGGTGCGACTCATCGGCCTCATGTTGGAGGTGGTTCCTCGGGGAAGCGACACATCGACGGGAAGGATCGGCGCCTCGTCTGACCAGCATGTGTTCAGAAGCGCGAGAGGATTCGCTGGAGCTTGGGAAGGATCGCAGCTCACGGCGATTGTATCCAGCTCACTCTCGCTGGAGCCCGGGTCCAAACAGCTTGAAGACCACATGAGGTGGAGAGGTTCGAGATAGGTTCTGGGTTTCACCTCATCTGTCCTCCGAGCTGGAGTCCGTTATTAAAGGCATCAGCCATCATTTATTGGGTGTGTGTGTGTGCGTACGTGTGTCCGTGGGCCCCTCTAATAAGTAGGAAACTGTTAAGTGCCTGTGTTGTATTTGCTTCACATTGGAATAGAACTCGGCTGTAGGATTTTTTGCTTGTGTCTTTTTCCCCATCCCCCCATTCATTGCATTGCCTGTGTTCAAATAAATGTCACCCGTTCGTTGCGTCCCTTCCTCTCATTGACTGCCATGGAGCATTTGGAATGTTAGCTGGTTTTTAACACTGATAAGATAATCGGGTCCGACGGGACTTGGCGATATATAACCGCTTGGCAATTGCATATGAAACGAGCTGCGTAAAGTGGCTCGTTTTCGTGCAGGTCCCGTTGAGGTGTAGATTCCCAGCATTTCTGTCTGTGCGAATAATTATGTATATCGATAATTTGGCGATTGACCCTGTAGCACATAGACAGAAGAGTGGGCTGATCTATGGTGTTATAAAAACACCCGTAGCTGGGTTTCGGCGTTGATCCGGAAGCTACGACTGGATTGCTCGTTCGGTGGGCGTGTGCGGCCACAATTGGGCTGAGGCAGTCTTCCGCATGCCAAACGGGCGAGAATCTACAACAGTATGTTCTTGCTCACTTCCATCCTCCACAATGGAAACGTGAAAGGTTTGAACATTATAAGAAATACGAGAATACATGAAATGTTAAAGATTTAAAGTTCCCATTGTCATTGAGAGATATTCCTAAATTTGAGAAAATGAAGAATCTATCTGTAATGTATATGGAGTAACGGATACAAACAAAGTTCAGATATTAAAAATTTCAAACAACTATAAAAATGATGAAACACACGTTGACCTTCTCTACTTTACAGCAAAGAAAAAAATCACATTATGCTTTCATCAAAAATTTATGTAGATTAACCAAATCACAACTATACAAGAGAAAATGTAAAACGTATCCTTGTAAGAGATGTCTCAACTCCTACCATTCAAAAGAACGATCAAATCAACATTCGAAATATTGCAGTAATCATAAATCAACCGTAATCAATTTACCAAAAGCAGGTTCAAACATATCATTCAAAGATTTTAACAAATCTATAAAACACCCGTTTGTGATATATGCTGATTTTGAAAGTATCCTTGAAATGATAGATAGTGTTTCTCCAAATCAAAATAAATCATACACAAATACATATCAAAAACATATTCCTTGTGATTTTTGATATTATATCAAATCATCTGTTGGTGATGAATCTAATAAGTTGGAACTTTATAGAGGAGAAGATTCCTCAGAGGAGTTTGTAAGCCAATTGGAAAAAGACTGTGCAAGACGAAGATAAATAATGGTTAAAACCTATAAACCAATGTCATTAACAAAGCGAGAGAAAAGGGAATTTAAAAAGAACAGTCGCTGTCATATTTGTGAGGAGAAAATTGAGGGAGAGGTCAAAGTTAGGGATCACTGTCATCTTACTGGAATATATAGAGGTCCAGCTCATTCCCATTGTAATCTTAGTTACAAGCCCCCAAACTTTATTCCTGTCTTTCTTCACAACAACACTCACTATGACACACATCTATTTATAAATGAACTTTCAAAGACATCTGGAGATATTTCTGCCATTCCTAACACAGATCAAAAATACATCTCATTCACAAAAACAATTCATACATCTCCCATAACCCATATCAGATTTCTTGACACATACAAGTTTATGGCCATTCCATTATCTAACTTAGCATCAAATATGAAAAATTTAACGAATCTTAAATCACATTTCTCAAATCAAGAAGAGATTGATCTCTCATCACAAAAGGGAATATGTCTGTATGACTACATGGATTCATTTGAGATGTTTAAAGAAACACAACTTCCTTCAAGGGAAAGTTTCGATAGCAAGTTAAATATAAATCATATTTACGTATGAGATTATATTCAAGCTTAAAAGGTTTGGGAGAAGTTTAATATAAAGAATCTTGGAGAATATCATGATTTTTATCTTAAAACTGATGTATTGTTATTGGCTGATGTGTTTGACACTTTTAGAACAGTCTGTCATAATAAAAATTCTTATGGATTAGACCCCGCTCACTATTACACAGCCCCGGGTTTGGCTTGGAGTGGTATGTTAAAAATGACAAAACAGAATTTGGAATTAATCAGTGATATAGATATGCTTTTAATGATAGAGAAGGCTAAAAGAGGAGGAATATCTCAAGTATGTTCCAAGAGATATGCTAAACAAGTTACAAATATCTTCCTGATTATAATTAGAATGAGGACAACTCTTACCTGATGTATTATGATGCTAACAATTTGTATGGGTGGGCTACGTCCCAATCTTTACTTCATGGAAAACTTAAATGGGTTAAAGAAAAACATTATGAAAAAGTTTTACAAGACATTGTTTACTCCTCTCAAAAAGAATTGGATGAAGCTGAATTTGCATATTATTTTGAGGTTGATTTAAAATATCCAGAAGAACTTCATCACAAACATAAAGACCTACCTTATGCTCCTGATAAAGAAGGTCCAAGAAAAGAATGGTGAAGTGATGACCAACAGTCATTTAATATAAAAGGTAAATCTCCAGAAAAACTACTTACTACATTAAATGATAAAGAA
>NC_140965.1:59009075-59019075 GCF_056783735.1 Eptatretus burgeri
ATAATCACAAAAAATGTTGATCACGATTACGTAAATGAAGACATATTCATCTATAAACTTTAACTTCATTCAGTGTATTACATGATATAATCGAAAATAGTTGTCGATGCAGTAAATGGCTTTGTTTTGCTTGTGTTTATAATTGTATTAAATAATTCCAAACCCTGAAGTCATTTTAATAGTTACTAGACGACCCGTGAACCCGTTGTGACAGCAGTTGATGAAAAAAATCATTTCAAGAAAAAAGAAAGATAGCTTCAGCAAACTATAGCGCTGAGGTTGTTTGCATTGGTGAAATCCTCCCAATGAGTACTTGACTGAATCTGAAATTGATTTTTTAATAATTTTTTTCGTTGCCCAATTTGAATGAAGCTTGATACTGCACCTTGCAGGAGAATGTTGAGTAAGGTGGTCCTAAAATGTTTGCGCTCTCGTGTACCATTTTGGCTGTATTTTGGGAACATACATACATACATACATACATACATACATACATACATACATACAAGATGAGAGTTTTAGTAATATAGAGATAAGAAGTGCCTTACAGCTATTGCACCGGTATGGCTGAAACAAGGCTACATTTGATGTGGTCAATGTTTTACCCTCTGAATTATGTTGGATGTGAATCATGTGGGGATGACATGGACCATTATAGTTATGTTATGGGGGGTGTTCTACTACAATTTAGACCTCAGTTTTGACTCCAGGGATGGTAATGGACACCCTCTTCACACATTTCGTAAGATCCTTCCACATTTTCCACACAGCCAACATCAACTAGCATTAATCCACATTGGTAAAGAGGTTCCCTTGATTTACGTCTAAACCTAAGGTCCGCTGAAATTTTCGGAAAGCCAATTAGTAGGTTTTTCACAACAGAAGTTGAAGAGCAGATCACCAGCCTCAACACTGTCCTGAATATCTATGGCAGCTTCTGCAAGATCCTGGAAGATGCAGCCAAAATAGCATCCTATGTGGTTTTTGCAAATGCAACACACCTTGTTGGTTGCCAGAAACTGACCAACTCTGCCAACAGTATGAAATTTTTGGGGATCCAGATATTGCATCTAAGCATGGCCAGATGACAAAGGTGGCAGGAGACTGTTGAGGAGCTCGATTCCACTCATTCAAATAGAAAGGAATGGAATACTCTCGGAATATTGGAGCTGCCTCACATGCTGAACATCAACCTCCCAAAGTATCTGCTAATGCTGTTGCTTCAAGGCTGTTCCTCAACTCTAAAGTTGCCTCAACTAAGCCGTGAAGTCTGTAAGGAACTCGTGAAGTCTGTACACATTGGCACTGGCCTTTCTTCCACCAAAGCAAGGAAATCGGTAGGAATTGATGGCATCTATCCTAAATTCTTGAAGAAATTGGGACCTCACGGATGTGATTATTTGGCTTCTCTTTTCACTAACATCCATGCAATTGGAGTCATACCATCAACCTGAAGAGAGGATAAAGTCATTGCCATCCTTGAGCCAGGGAAACCTGCTGCTGACCCATCTAGCTATTGGCCCATATCTCTGCAATGTACAACATACAAGTTATTTGAGCATGTCCTTCTGTCCAGGCTCTCTTCACTAGTAGAGCCAAACTTTCTCAAGGAACAGCTGGCTTCAAACCTGGTAGGAGCTGCCTTGATCAAGTACTTGCATTTACCACCCACATTGAGACTGGCTACCAATACACACTCAAGACAGGTAGTGCACTAATTGACCTTTCGTAAGCATATGATATGGTCTGGCGACAATGTCTTCTGCTGAAAGCTGCCAGACTTTTCCAGTGCCAAGCCACAATGCATGTACTTTCTTCTATGCTTAGCAAGTGAAGATGTAGTGTTTCACTCAGAGATCAAACAAGCTCCATAAAGACTGAATGATGTTCTTCCCTCAGGGTCGGTTTTAGCTCCAATCCACTTGAACATATATGTGAGCGACATGCCTTGTATCACATATAGAAAGTTTACCGATGCAAATGATCTTTCCCTGCTACCCAAGCAATCAACTTTGAAGATCTCATAGTACTTTGTCTCAGCACTTAAAGGTAATGGAGTAATACTTCATCTACTGGCATCTCTGCCCAAGCCCAACTAAGACCATAGTTACTGCTTTCCATCTCATCAACTGACTGGCTAACAGCAAACTCCAGGTTTCCTTTTGTGGTAACCTCATCAAAATCAAACCATTCCCTAAGTACCTTGGAGTCACCCTTTATTGCAACTGCACTTTTTGCGAATACCTAAAACGGATCACATAAAATATCAAGATTATTTTCTGTAATGAAAGAAGTAAAAGGCAGGGTGATTCTTTAATGTGTGTGCCATACCTCAGATGGAAATTAAACTGTGTGTCCCTTCTGCCGGCATTAGTTGGTGGATGTTAAAGATTCCACAGTGTCCTTTGCGAAGAGTAGCTGAGCTATCACTGGCACCGTGGCCAAATTACAAATTCCTACCCTAACTTCTGCTGAGAAGGCAATGGCAAACTACCATCGCCTTTCATAAGTACCAGCCTACGACTGCTTGTTTGTGTGTTTGTGTGTGTGTGTGTGTGTGTGTGTGTGTGTGTGTGTGTGTGTGTGTGTGTGTGTGTTTGTTTGTTTGTTTGTTTGTGTGTGTGTTTGTGTGTTTGTTTGTAGGCACGATAACTCGAGAACGGAAAAAGCTACCAATGTCAAATTACACCACGTGATTCAGGAGGGTGGTGGCTAGCGCTGATTACATTTTGGTCAAAATCAGTCAAAGGTCAAGATTACAGTGAGGTCAAACATCCAAAACATTCGATTTTGATGGTTTGGTAGAGAATCATCGTAGAGACTTCTGGTTTGCGTCGCTACCTTATCTAGAGACAGCTTTTATTAGACAAGGTCAGAGGTCATGTTGACGATTTCGTAAGTACCAGTCTATGACTGCTTGTTTACTTGTTCATGTGTCCTATCAGCATCATCCAATCTCTGCTTTGTTTCTTTTGAGCGACAGAGCTTCCTCTCGATCAAACAAATTTTTTTTTTAATCAGAATTTTGAACTCTTGTGTTACGTGTTGCACCTTTGATCACTCAAAAGCAAACAGACAATACGGAAATGGCGAATTTGCAAATTCCGAATCTGTAAACGTCACGGGTGGAAACCCTCACATAATTTTCTCTTTCTACTTTAAACTCGATCTCACTGTATTTTCATTCGAAACAGCATTATTCCAATCACAAATTAATACTACACCATCAATTTAACAAAATACAAATACTCGTGGGATAAACAAATTTTGATGCTTCATACAAACTCATGAGGAAAACAAACATCGATGCCATTCTCACATGACACCAAATACAGACGAATCTACCGGTGAGAAAGGGCAGATACAAAAAACACTTTGTACAGATGGAAAATAAAAATCATAATTGTTTCGAAAAATTTATGCAACCTCCGATCCATCTTATAATGGATGAAAGTGAGATTGTTCGGATGGAAACTCAAAATCACTATTGGGTTGAGGTGTTATCAAACCAGTGAATGTTTCTGCCTAGCCCGTGATTGTGTTTACTTCCAGATTGGGAGCAGCTTCATGGAGATCGAAAATCATAATTGTATGGAGGGATTTATGAAACCTCCCACCCACCTTAGGACATCCGCTGGGGCCCCAAAATGTTCCACAGAAGGTTTGATGGGGCTATCCCCAAAACTGAGGGAGTAGTTCAGGGACAGACAGAAAGACACTCCTGCTTTTTAATGCAAATAATTTAATAGAAAAACAAAAATTCTGCCATCATCGATGATTGATTGCATTTAACCTTTAGAACAGCAATTTTGAAATGATCCCATCACCTTCAAGATGCAATGTTATGTTTTTTTTCTTTGCTTTTGAAGGAACTATTTTGTCTCCACCACTTAATGCTCATGGAGAACAATCTTTCAAAAAGACACATGAACACAGTAGATGGGATTCGAGCCTGGGATTCCAACAATACGAGATATGCACCCAAATGGGTATATGAAACATTGTTTTCATGTCATACATTTGTTATTCTTACACTGGTTGTCCGATGAGGTAACATTTCACTTTCATTTTGTACCATTGCATGTTTTATATAAAGCTCAGTTTGTTTGGATGAAATCGTTTTTAATTGCTGCATAAATAGTTCATGAAGTGTGTCTGTGTGTGTGTGTTTGTGTGTGTGTGTGTGTGTGTGTGTGTGTGTGTGTGTGTGTGTGTGTGTGTGTGTGTGTGTGTGTGTGTGTGTGTGTGTGTGTGTGTGTGTGTGTGTGTGTGAATATTTGCACTTGCATAATGATATAATTTTAAACTTAACATTTGGATTTGTGTTCAAACATACAAATGCCTCTGTTTCAGTTGCATCTAAATTGTCACCCTGGAAACCGCAATGTTCAAATTGGTAAAATAATTTTAAAATGTCTCAAAATCACAAATACAACTCGGAATCTCGTACATCCTTCATTATAACCACTATTCTTGGTATATTGAAATAGTCGACATTTCATCAATAGAGCCTGGGGAAATGGCACATCATCTGTGGACTTGTGTATAGAAAGCATCCAACAGCCTTGGTTCAGGGTTAGCATCTCGTTTGTCTTCCAATCATCGATTCAATGCTACAAAGTACAGTTTCATCCCATGCTTTTGATTTGCCTCTGACAATAGCACAAGCAAAAAGCATATTAATACTCCTTCATCAAGCTTTCATGTGGCAGGTTTTACGTGTGTCCCTTGATATACATTAATTGCATTGTGCAGACAGAACTTACACAAATGAGATGGTTATATCAAGGCAATGTACTCGTGAAGAGTCCATCAATTTTCATGACTGTGCTGGTGGGAAAGAAAACACAATGGAAAGTTGTTTCTATGCACATACATAACAAACCGCGGAAGCCAATTGTTTGACAATGAAAGCATTGGTTGTAGTGAAACTGTCGCATAAAATTTGCATAAGCATTCATTTGCTATAAATATTCAAAGCTTTGGTTGCATTTTGTAAGTAACCTTCATGCTAGAGTGCTGTGGAATTTGACAAAAATAGTGATAACGTTGTTAATCATAGATAGTAGATGATGCTTCATATGTATAACCATATAGTGTACAAAAGCAACCATAACAACAATGTTACTAAAATATAATGTCTCTCTCAATGTCAGCAACATTTATCATTCCACAATTTCCCATGGAAAATTAATGCGAACTGATATTGTATTGTTAAAAATGTATGCATTTTCTTTTTATACCCAATGCCTTATATTTGCCATGAATACATTTGGAGCAATTAATCTTGTTGGATAGAGCCAAAAGCAGTTCCATCATGTCATCCCAAAAGCTCTGTCACTCCCCCTATATCATAGATGTCGTTCCACTGACAAACTATTCATATTAGATTATAGCCCCCATTGGACTTGGTCCGAAACAGGGGGCTTACGGATTTGGTCTCAATTTTCTTGTCAGTTTGTGTTTGCGTCCGCAACCATATCTCATTCATGTATGGACCGATGGTGTTTGTATCTTTGCATATATATATATATATATATATATATATATATATATATATATATATATATATATATATATATATATATATATATATATATATATATATATATATATATATATATATATATATATCTATCCCTGTGTGTCGTAAGAGGCGACCAGGGTTGCGTCAGGAAGGGCATCCGGCGTAAAACCTGTGCCAAATCATTATGCGGATCATTGATCTGCTGTGGCGACCCCAAACGGGAGCAGCCGAAAGAAGAAGAAGAAGAAGATATATATATATATATATATATATATATATATATATATATATATATATATATATATATATATATATATATATATATATATATTTGTTTGTATCATACATGTATGGACCGATGAAAGCTGAAAGACACCGATGGTGTCTTTCAGCTTTCTAAGGTTTTATTTACTCGACAACACTACACAACAGACTGTGAGAGGAAGCCAACACATGATAGTGTACATCTGCACATCATTTTGTTTCATGATGCGAGTAAGATGGCCGACTGTCGGCCATTTTAGTTATTAAAAAAAAACGGTATCGAACACATCCTCAACAATTTCTCGGACATGCATTTACCAATGTTGTTCAAACTTGGCACACAGACAATGAATGATGGTTTACATTAGCACATCATTTTTTTCCCAAGATCAGATCCAAGATGGCCGACTGGCGTCCATTTTATTTGTAAAAAAACCCGATGTTGAACATGTCCTCAAGTATTTCTCAAACATGCATTTACCAATGATATTCAAACTTGGAATACAGACAACGAATGATGGCTTACATAAGCCTATCATATCTTTTTCGAGATCAGTTTCAAGATGACTGAGTGGTGGCCATTTTGTTACTTAAATGTGTCCCCATGCAACCATTTCTCAAACATGCATAGTCCAAATTTTTCAAACTTGGCACAGGCACAGTCCATTTAACATACAGTGCAACTCACTTTATTTTGCGATCTGATTAAGAATGGCCAAATGATAGATTGGCGGCCATTTTAGATGTGAATAAATATGGGCTCACCATTTAACTCCATACAGCAAAATCGCTCAAGCAAGGGAGGGTTTGGACATTTTATGCCCCCCCCCCCTTATCCTACAAGTTAATACTATTAGTTTTGGACATATTTTGAAAAAATGGCTAAATAGGTCGTTGGAAGCATTTCATGTTAATGATTGGCATTCAGGCTCACTTTGTATTTTAGGATATGGTGAGTTTTATGAAAGCATTTACCACATTTGATTCTGAGTTTTTAACCCTTTAATGGCCAACCCAAAATAACACCCATATTCTCTTTTGTTTTTGTGAAATATTCTGTCATAACTTCAACAGTCTTCATGTCAACAAAATCTTTCAGCTTTCTAAGGTTTTATTTGCTCGACAATAATACACAACAGACTGTGAGAGGTTTGGAATATTTTTACCCTTTGCCCATTACAATTCAAAATGACTACTGAGGCAGTACTTGATGATCGGCAACAAAAGACACGAGAAGGCTTTTCGTTTCAATTCCTCAACTAAAGTAGACAGGACAAAAGTATTTAAGCCTCCTACATTCCCCCACATAATAAGGTAATGTCTCCTCACAGATGACTAAAATATGCTCCCCCCCCAAAAAAAAAAAATCAAACACTAAAGTAATTAAGTATAAAGTAATGCTCTATGATAGAAGCCCCATGAAGACTGGTATTAAATTTCAGATAAATTATGTTTAACAACAGTCCCCCAATGCTGTTTTGGCTGACATCTGCAACCTTCGGTACATGGTAGTCTCAGTCGTCTGTAGCTGCAGTGCATACTAAGGCAGCCATTGGTGCACCCACACAACACGATCTCCAAACATGCTTTAGGGATCGGAGGGAGGGAGAGTAAGCTTGGTACCAGCTTCTCATCTTTGTGGGTCCAGCCCATGGATGTAACACATGGTAGATATTGGAGAGAGTCGGATTGGTTCCAGAAACTTGCTGGGTAGTGTGTACACACAATGTGGAATCGTGCTTCATCAGATATTGGTGGCAGAGTTCCTTGAGACTGCCCAATGCAGAATAAATAACTTGACTCATGCCTCGTTGCAACAGTCTACATCTGGTACTCCACACACTTTGCAGATAATTTGATGACATCATCAGTAATTTCACCTTTGCTGAGACTGTCCAACAGGTTATGGTATTCCTTGAACACTGGCAAATCCACTTGCTGTGACTAAAGAATTGAGACACACTGTCACATCCCATTAAGGAATGAAAGCCAAGTAACATGTCAACTTGAGGTCCTGTCAATTGCTTTTGAATATTGTTCACTGGAATAAACTTGGGGGCTTAGCAGTGCCAGATTTCATCCACAAATATGAACATGGCATCTTGTCATAATAGGCCAGCAATATCACCAGTACATCAGTGTTGCGCACTGACATGACTGACGAGTCCACATTGGCATGAAGGCAGTAGAGTACAAGAGGGGTTTTAGCCTCCTTGTGATTTGCTTCAAGTGCTGTTACATCAAGCTCTGGGTCTGAAGTCTTCACCCTTGAAGGTTCTGCGAATCCTCCAGAGAAACATGTTTGTAGGACTGTATTCAATAAGTTGATCAGATAGAAACAAGGCAAGATCATCTTTGTTTTCTTCCAGTGTCATAAAGTTTGATGGTAGCAGTACTGTGCGACTTTCTACACAATGCCTCACAGGTTGCAAGTCATGTTTGTGTTTCACTCTTGTGCCCACTTTGATGAAGTCTTTCCATTATCTATCAAATGCTGCATCAATCCTATCAAAGGCTCTTCCCATGTTGAATACCGTTTTGGAAAATGTTTCTGCCATTCATGAAATGTCATTTTGTCTGTTGGCTTTCCTAGACTCATGATCACCAATGCTTGGCCATCAATGATGAAGCAGGTTGCCCCACTCAAAGCCCCAGTTGGTGGGGTAGTGACATTATTGATTAGCACTAGAATTCTGCTTGCCTTTTGTTTGGTCTGCTATAATATGCCATGAGGCACATGTTGGAGGCTTAGTCTTCTGTCTGGGTGCTTTGAAGTCTACATGCTCTTAATCCTCACATGCTTTACATAGATGTTTTTCAACAAAGCTTTCAAGGTGAATTTGGCCCAACTGACAAACACCAATAAATGGTTCTTCAATGTCAGAGGTAGCCAGATCCATGTTGACAATATTCTGCAGTGTGGATGTGGCAGATTTTCTGGCAAACACATTGTGCTGATGCAATGCCTTTACGAGCTTGTCTTCATCTGTAGTATATTTTACCATCCTTCCTCAAATATGCTCATTGCATGAGTGGTCATCCACCTCGTCACTCCTCATTAGCATCACCTTGTTCTCAGAAATTATTATTGTCTAGATTTTACGATAGTGTCCATCTGCTCAGTGCTGATCCATTCCGGTGATGCCAACCAACCACCCCCACCCCCCCCCGCCCCGCCCCGTTTCCTCTTTCCTGTTGCATTCAGCCACTCAGAGCTATGGTTTGGGTCTACTTGGTTCACAAAAGTCGGAAAAGGTCATTCCCTGGGGTGGCTTTGTGAGAAGTATTGTGATGTGCAAAAGACAAAGAAAATTACTTAGCTGATTCTGGAGTTATGATGCCAATACACATGTAAACATACGAGTTAAGATGCTCATACACATACATTGCTTGGTACTGCCTGGTAAAAATGACATGTAAAGGAAGCACAAAACATAATCGGCAAAATAATGAATCTGAGCGAGTGGGGAGATTTGGGAGCCTAAATAAATTTTTCTTGTTACTCTCTGCAGCAAGATGGAATCTCCAAATATACACACTTTTGACTGGCTCATATAGGCAAACAAATTCACAAAACATGAAATAGTTTGGTTGCATTGCAGTCTGATTGTCAAATCGCCAGAATTTCAGCGCAATTGCAAACCTGCTCTATGTTTTAACTCCTAATGGAAATTTTAACGTATTTATAGCCCATGCTGTACAAAAACTAAAAATCGAGTCTGGCAAACACTTAATTCGGATTCAGCATACCAAAATAAGTCAAGTAAGAATGAATACCCACCATTAACTTGAAATGCTTTCGTAGTTCTTTTTTTTTTTTTTCCAAATTTGACCCTGTCTATATGTACAATTTTACACACAGTTTTTTGCTTTAGATATGTAAATAAGTGGTCAATTTAGATCATTTACTCTGACAATAGATTTTATCAAACACAATTTCAAGAGTATATTAACCACAATGGTAAATAATATGTGTCTGACTTTTTGAGAATGAATGAACCCTTTATCAGAACAAAAATGAAAAGGCTCTTTTTCTGCTTCCCAGGGTAGATAACATACTTATCGTAACATTTACTTCATAATATCTATTGCTTAACTTATCGACAGATGCAGACAAACATGAACCTTCATACTTCTTGTATTCGATTCCTTTTCACTGGCATCCTATAATTTTTATTTTTATTTCTCGAAACTTGTTTGGAAAAATAG
>NC_140965.1:59026575-59041575 GCF_056783735.1 Eptatretus burgeri
TCTCTCTCTCTCTCTCTCTCCCACATTCTCTCTCTCTCTCTCTCCCACATTCTCTCTCTCTCTCTCTCCCACATTCTCTCTCTCTCTCTCTCCCACATTCTCTCTCTCTCTCTCTCCCACATTCTCTCTCTCTCTCTCTCCCACATTCTCTCTCTCTCTCTCTCTCTCTCTCTCCCACATTCTCTCTCTCTCTCTCTCTCTCTCATTCTCTCTCTCTCTCTCCCACATCTCTCTCTCTCTCTCTCCCACATCTCTCTCTCTCTCTCTCTCTCTCCCACATTCTCTCTCTCTCTCTCTCTCTCCCACATTCTCTCTCTCTCTCTCTCCCACATTCTCTCTCTCTCTCTCTCCCACATTCTCTCTCTCTCTCTCTCTCTCTCTCTCCCACATTCTCTCTCTCTCTCTCTCTCTCCCACATTCTCTCTCTCTCTCTCTCTCTCTCTCCCACATTCTCTCTCTCTCTCTCTCTCTCTCTCTCTCTCTCTCCCACATTCTCTCTCTCTCTCTCTCCCACATTCTCTCTCTCTCTCTCTCTCTCCCACATTCTCTCTCTCTCTCTCTCCCACATTCTCTCTCTCTCAACCTAATTTATGAGCAAGGACAGGGGTACATGCTAACATCCAAAGGAAGGACGTCCAAAGAAACAGGAGAGGTGACACATCCACTGTATATGGATAATTTTAAGTTCTTCGCACTAAATGACAACATTGACCTGGGCAACTATAATTTCATTTGTTATATGTTTCAGAGTTTGTTGTAAATGTGAAGCTGAATTACTTGCAAATGCACAATCAGCATCACAAAAATTCACATAATTTTCTTGAAAATGTTTGAGTCAGTTGAGAGGTGATACAGATTGAAAATATCGCCATCAATTTGCAGGCAAACACAAATACCATCCGGAACATCCTTTACAAGGAAGTGTTCAAAAACAGCAGCAAGGAACAATGTGAACAAAGTTGGCGCAAGCACACAGCCCTGATTTTACACAATTCGCAATCACGAAAGGGGCCAACAACTTTGTTAATTTTGATGTGACCACTCATATTATCATGCAGAAAAAGAATCAGTGCAATTAGCTTGTCCAGACAACCAAATCAACCTAAAAATTTGCCATAATAAAGATCAATTTAGATTATCAAAACCCTTGGTAAAATGAAAAAAAAAAGCAACAAAGAAAGGAAGATTGTGCTCTCAACATTTCTCCTGGATTTGATGCAGAGAGAAAATCGCATCAACAGTCAAATTATTTTTGCGAATACCACACTGTGACTCACTTAAGATTCTTTTGCTGAATGAAATGAGGTAACTATAATTTTGGCAATTTTTTTTTGCACCAGTTGATGGGAGACTAATTCTGTGACATTTGCTTGGTTTCGACTGGTAATCTTTTTTTTGCAAATCATAATAATATTTGCATTCTTGAAATTGCTTGGCAAAAACTCATGAAACCAAGAATCAGAAAAAAGACGTAATAGAAAGTCAATGTGGAAGTGGACAATTTTCGAAAATTCCATTGGAATAGAACCAGGGCCATTAGCTGTGTTGTTCTTAATTTGCTTGATTGCATCATTCATTTCAGAGATGAATGGTGCAGTGGCTGGACTTTCTCAAACAGGATGTTGAGAGATCGAGACCAAAATGCGAATCGAGAAATAATCATTAGCTTAAGGCCCGGTCACACCTTGACGTTTTAGCCAACGTATGGCAAGGTTTTCTAAAACGCTGGCACACGTTGAATACGTTATGGGTAAGTTTTGATAAAATTGAGAGCACGCTGAAAAACACTGCCATACGTCGTTGTACGTTGGCTTTAAACGTTGTACTTTTTGGTTGTCCTCAAATTTTTTCATGCTTGAAATTTCACGACGTATGCCGGCGTATGACTCCACACGTTCCGCTACGCTGGCCACAAGTTGTATGCACGGTCTGCGATCGTTGACAGACGTCAACACATGCTACTTGTAAGTTAATCATAAGTTGAGACACGCCGAGGTAATGTTTAGCGTACCCGAAACTTATTTCTAACCTATGATTAACGTGTTTTGGCACGTTACACGATCGTTGCCACACATCGACAGACGTTACTTTTAAGTTACTCATAGGCTGAAAGACATCGGTATAATGGATCGTCCTTGCGTCAGCGTCCACGGCCACGGCCAGGACACTTATTTGCAGCATTCTTCAAACTTTTCTTCGGCATGACGAGGATGTTCACACTTCGATGTCTAGCTTGGCTATGATTCCAATTGTCCATCGGCAGTGTCTATTTAAAATAGTCGAGTTTGAGCGTTTTAACACGTTCAGAAGAAACGCTTCAAATTTCCAAACCCCACCGTCAAAAAACAAAGGCGAGTGACAGCAATTTAAATCGTTCATTGTAAACAATGAAAATAGCTGAGTGGTACCGTTTAAAAGTCGTTGAGTGTAAAAAAAATCCAATTGTTGAGCGCAAGCGTCTACTTTCAATAGTGGAGATGCAGCCATTTAAATCGTTGAGTTTATCATTTAAATCGTTAAACGCAAGGACGATCCATCATAACCCACACCCTCCCCCTCACACTCACCTACTACTGCCAACATGAACAAACTACTACTAATACTAATACTAATACTAATACTGATACTGATACTGATACTGTTACTGCTGACATGGACATCGACTCAAAAAGGACTCGAAAACACTGTTGGGTTCCCCTTTTATGAGCAGTATTTTGATGTACCAATTCCCAAACCCGCTGGGAACACGTCTTTATATGGCAGTTGTAAGCTAGAAACACGTTCATTTTTTTTTTGTCGACCGGAAGACGTCATTGGAATACGTCTACATACGTCGATGTGTGTTGGGACTACGTAAAGAATTGGTTCAAAGCACGTCAGACATAAGTTAGAAATAAGTTTCGCGTAAAAAAACATTACCGTGACGTGTTTCGACTTATGAGTAGCTTATAAGTAGCCTTTGTGGACGTGTGTAAGCGTCCACATATCGTGTGTAAAACTTATCCCCATCGCATGCGGAACGTGTGTCATACGCCGAGTACGTCGTAAAATTTTGAACATGTTTAAAATTTCTTGACGTACTCTAATAACTACGACGTATGATAGCGTACTTTAGCGTTGTACTCACGTGTACCAAACTTACTCATACCGTATTTGACGTGCCCCAACGTTTTAGACACATTTTTCTTAGGTCGGCATACGCTGGCAAGATCGCCAAGGTGTGACCGCGATGTTGACACTTCCATTTCTACGGCAGTTATGATTCGAATCATTGTGCGTCAGCCTTTTAATAGGCTACGTCACGACATCGTCGGCGATGCGTGCAACGCGCTATGCCTAAGTTAGACTATCGTTGGGCATCAGTTGTGTAGGCCGACAACAGGTTCAGCATTCGTTGGTATAAGTTATCTATAACACAACGAAACGTTCTGTGTCCGTTACCAATGCATTATACATAAGACCAAGTCGCTATGAATACGTCCGAATCTTTAAAAAAAAACATCAAAAGTTCAACGTAAGCCAGCGTTTTAGATACATTTTAATACGTTGCCATCGCTGGCTAAAACGTCAAGGTGTGACCGGGCTTTTAGAAAAGACTGGAGAAATGCCCACGGCAATTATTCAAATTTTGACACTTGTCTGTTAAAATATCATCATTTTCAACGAGAGGAGAGCTTGTTTTGTTTTGTTTTTAATTGGATCAAAAATATATGTTATTATTTGGAAAAGTTTGGGGGAATTGTCAGAATCAGCTAGTTTTTGGATTTCAATTGCTTGAATTCAATTGCTTTGCCACCACAGATTTTTTTTTGCAAAAGGAGTGCAGTGACGAAGTTGTATTTTTTGCGCCACACGCAAATCATTCATTGTTCTTGTTGTTGCACAAGTAAAAGTTATTTGATGCTCCACATTACAAACTTCTAACAAATTTTGAGTTTCCAAATCATCATCAAACCAGTCCTAATTAAGCCTTTTACTCACACTAACACTGTCCTTTGCCACATCCAGAACAGCTTTTTTCAAAATGTTTATATTTGACAAAATGACAGTATTATTGGGAACGTTGATTGACTGATGTAATTCAACAAAAAGTCAATTTTTCGACATAAATCATTAAAACATTCTTCATTTTTTATTTTCCTTTAATCAAGTGAAGGTAGAGTTTGTTTCAAGCAAATCGACGCTAAAAGATTGTCCAAGAAACAATGCAACATAAAAGAAAGTGGTCGGTATTGCAGTCGTATTCGATGACAGGTAAAAATTTTAAAAGTGAGATTATATTGGCAAATTGACTGATGTTGAGGTTGTCGACCCACTGATGTGTTGGTCGGGTTGTCGGTGACTAAAACATCTCCCCCACCAGGTTTCCTGGTGAGGATGGTGTAAAGACATGGACACCCAGCAGGATTAAAAACAAAACCTGTCAAAGTGCGGTGGAGCTCCTTGTGACCCAACGGCCATCCATATCTAGTTCCCAACTATGTCTGCGGATGTCCTCCTGCAGTTGGTTTACTTTTTATTCAGAGGTTGGTGGCAGGATTGGCACTCCAGCCACCGTAAAACACTTAATTCCGCAAAACATACCAAAAGCAAAAATAAATCTGAAAACCCACTCTGTGGGAGTACCTACTGTGCATCTGCGCTTCGCAGGGCAGCTCACCGGATGACGGGATTAAGGCAAAGCCTTTGGGACCCACAATCTTTGATGATAAGAGGGAAAACATGGACTAACCTTCCAGGGTCAGATTGTGGTAGTGTGTGTCAGGGTGGTGCTGAGGTGTCATCTACCAGATGGTGGTCTCGTTCGGTTAACCTGAGGCAATCCCTTCGGGTGGCGCCTGGAATGTCCTATCACTAAGAGAGGATGATCACCTGTCTTTGTTATCATCTGAGCTCAAGTGTTTGGACATCGGTATTGCAGCACTCTCTCAGGTTGGGAGACTGGATTGCGGCGAAATAATGTCGGAGGTTACACCTACTATTGGTCTCTTTGCTCTGAAGGTTACCATGCCCAAGGAGTTGCTGTAGCTGTGTCCAATAAGCTAACTCCAATGATAATTTAGGTTACACCGGTCAACGAGTGTATTATGAGGCTCAGGATTTGTCACTCCTTTAGTGTCATTTCCATTCTATCTGAATATGCTCCGACTGAGGCGAGTGATCTCACCGTGAAGGACACATTATAGGCCACGCTCGAGTCTGGGGTTGATCACTGCCCCAGGAGTGATACTCTTCTCATCTTAGGGGATTTCAATGCATCAACTGGAAATGATGGGGATGGGTAGGAGACATGTGTTGGTCCCCATGGGTCTGGAACTGTGAACCAGAATAGCACTAAGTTCCTTGACTTTGCAGGGAGTCATGGATTTAGGGTGGCTGATTCATAGTTTCAGTGCCCACAGGCTCATCACTGGACTTGGTAGTCCAACGCTGGTGGTGTGGCAAAGGAGATTGACCATGTCCTACTTGATGGTCACTGGAGGATAATTCAGAACTGCAGGGTCTACCGGAGTGTTCAATTTCTCAATACTGATCACAGGCTTGTTGGCACAACTCTGACGTTGCAGCTCAAATCCATAATAATGGTATCATCCTGGTTGGATGTTGTCAAGCTCAAGGATGAGGGGGTCGCTGAGGAGTTTGCGAACAGGCTGAGTAGGGATTTGGGGTCTAGATGCTTTGCGGGATCCTGAAAAGTTGTGGAGTGCCTTCAGGACCACCATCCTTGATGTTGCCAGTGGATGTCTTGGAACTCACTGGAGGGTGAAGAATAATTTTGTCTCTCAAGGGACACTGGACACCATTGACCAAAGACCTCAGTGCCAGGCTGAATGGCAGAGCTGAGCTGCTCAGGGAGCTGAGGCGTAAAACTGTTTGTGCACTCAGGGTGGACATGGAGGCCGATGTGCAAGGAATCTGTGAAGGGGTAGAGCATCACCTGTGGTCAAGTGATTCTCATCCTGCTTACATGGGAATTTGTGCATTGTGTTCCTCCAAGCCCATCTCTCGGTGTACTGCAGGTAGAGCAGAGCGTGGTGGGCTCTCAACAGAGGAGCCCAAAGTGAAGGCCCACTCAGCCGGTTACTTTGAGAGGCTGTAACATGCAGATCCACCAGCTGTCGATTTTGATGCCAGGGGTGTTCCTATCCCTATTGCTGACCCTCCAATCAACTGTGGTCTACCTTCGTTTGTGGAAACACAGACTGCGGTGAACCAGTTGAAATGGGGTCAAGCTCCTGGGACTTATGGCATCCATGCCAAACTTATCAAGGCTGGTGGAAATGCTGTACTCATGTCATTACATGCAGTTCTGCACTCTGCCTGGAACACAGGCCTCATCCTAGCTGACTGGAAGAGGGGCATTGTTTTCCCTCTCTGGAAAGGGAAGTGTGATCACCAAGACTGCAACAACTACCGAGGGGTGATGCTGCTCTCAGTGTTGGGCAACATCTTTGCTCAGACAATTCTTCATAGGGTTCACCACCACCTGCTTCAGCACCAGCATTCAGAGCAGTCACGCTTTACATCAAAGAAGTCACCAATTGACTATATCCTTGCTCTTCGGTTCCTCACCGAAAGCAGACCAGCGTTTTGGAAAGGGCTGCATGCAGCCTTTGTTGATCTCTGTAAAACGTTTGATTCAGTGAATTGGGATGCCCTCTAGAGGATTCTTGGTCTTTGTGCATGAGGTGCCACCAAAACTGATCAATCTTATGTCTGAACTATACTCTCATACTGAGAGTGCTGTGAGTTGTGGTGATAACTTCTCTGACTTATTTCCAGTTGTTACTGGAGTTTCCCAGTGGTGTGCTGGCCCCCACACTTTTCAGCACTTATATGGACCGGATTCTGGGGAGGATATCGGAGAGATGAAGTTGCGGTACATCGTTTGGGAATGTTAAGATCTCTGACCTTGATTTCGCCGATGATGCAGTCATCTTTGCGGAGACTCTGGATATCCTTTTGGGGGCCCTCAAGGTGCTGATTGAGGAGTTGTTGCCACTGGGATTATGTGTTTCCTTGGTCAAAACTCAGATCCAGGCTTTCAATGACATATTGAATGCTGCTATCCTGTTTGTATCTGTTTGTGGTGAGGAAGTTGAGGTCCTGGAGAGATTCACTTACCTTGGCAGTGATATTCATGTCTCTGCTGGCTGTGAGCCAGAGGTCAACATATGTCTGGGTCGGGCCTGGGGAGTCATGGATTCACTGGATCATGGGGTTGTACCTGTGCTGCCTGTACCTGTGTGGGAGGACGAAAGTCCGAGTATTCAGGTCCTTGGTGCTTCCAGTCTTGCTCTATAGGTGTGAGACTTGGTCTCTGACCAGGGATTTTAGATGGAGACTTTATTCCTTTGGTACCAGGTCTCTTCGGAGAATCCTTGGCTATCGCTGATCGGACTTTGTGTCCAATGAATGGTTGCTGAGAGCGACTCCAATGAGATTTGTTACCTGCATAGTCTGTCAATGTCAGCTGCAGCTGTAGGGACACGTGGCTCATTTTCCTGATGCTGATCCTGCTCACCAGATTCTCTCACCAACGGAGCCTCATGAGTGGAGAAGGCCAATGGGCTGACCATGTACCTCATGGTTGCCGTAGATTGATAAACATCTCAAGGAGATGGGAATGGGCCAGGCATCTGCCTGGCGGATAGCCAGATGTAGGCCTTTGGAGTACTGGCGGAAAGTGGACGCAACAATGTGCTACTCTGGCACATGCTCCTCCTCCTGACCTGACCTGATGTGCACTCATTGTCGAGGTTGTGACACAACTATCTGGACAGTTTATCAGCTGAAATGATTGAAACCTAAATGATGAACAGAGCCCAGCTGATGATCTGGACATTCAGTAAATTGATCAATGACAAACAGAAATCACTTACAGTATGATTGACTGATTTTCTATACCTGGTGTTAGCTCAATAGTTGGGGTCGTAGGCTTGAAATCCTTAGGATCCTGAGTTCAATTCCCCCTACCTGTTGAATTAATACCAGGTGGGGTTGACTCAGCCTGTCATTTTCTGAGGTCGACAAAATGAGTGCCAGCTTGCTGGTATCCTGTGTTGGAGTGGTGACCGGTCCAGGTTTGTGCCCAATAGCCAAGGCGAATGCTTAAGCAGCTCCAACGTTCTGCACAGAGTATGGTCTCAATGGATGTATGATGACTGATTTACTGAATGTCCAGAGGTCAGAATCAAACAAACACTTTCCAGGTGTCTCCAGGTGAAGCTTGTTATAACCGATTGCTAATTGCTTGTCAAGCCATTGTGGTCATATCAAACACTGTCTAGAGATGATGGGAGACATCTGGAGTGTCAAACAATGTGCAAATCAGACAAATGTACACTTTTTTCTTTTTTAGAACTGTTGCTGAAGCTTCTGGGGTTAGCTTCGAAGCTGTTGGAACTGTTGCTGAAGTCAATTCCGCATTTAAAATTTTGAAATTCGTCACGGGTGAAGAGATTCTCGTGATTATCGCTTTTCAACTGAAATGCTTACAAATGTCTGGACTCGACAGAGTTATATTCACGCATTTTTGATACTCCGGACTTTTTTTTGACACTGAATCAAAGAAAATTTTATTTTGACAATGAAGGAAAGGAAACCAAATGTGGAATCAAGAAATAGGTTAGGTATAGAAAACATTAGTGAGGTTATGTGTAGGGGTAGGTTGAGATGGTTCGGACATGTGGAAAGGATGGGGGTGGGTCGCTGTGTGAAGAGTTGTATAAATGTGAATGAAAGGAGAGCTCGAGGCCTTTTGAGGAAAACATGGGATGTGTTGCTGAGAGATGATATTCGAGTTATACGCCAGACAAGAGGGCTAGCAAGGGATTGTGCAACCTGGAAAGCAGCCATTAGGTGAACCACGGCTTACACATGCAAGCATGGAAATGGCCGTAAAGCGATGATGATGACTATGACGACGACGACGATAGACATGTCAGGGCAATGGTTATCTCCGGATGTATCCGGACAGTGGTTATGTCTGGACAGTAGTTATCCCTGGACATGTCCAGATGGTGTATGTCTCTGGACGTGTCTGAATGGTGGTTATCTCTGGACATGTCCAGATGGTGTTTGTCTCTGGACGTTTCCGGACAGTGTTTGTATTTGGAGGTGTCTGGACGGTGTTTGTCTCCGCACGTGTCTGGACGGTGTTTGTCTCCAGAGGTGTCCAGACGGTGTTTATATCTGGATGGTGGTTATCCCTGGACATATCTGGATTGTGTTTGTTTCCAGATGTGACCGGGTAATATTTATTTATGGGTGGTGTTTGTCTATGGACATGTCCGGGCGGTGTTTATCTCCAGGTGGTATTTATCTCCAGGCGGTGTTTATTGTACGACCGGTGGAAAATCTATTTCAGAAATTATTTTGTTTCCATCTTCACTATTATTCCATGCAGAATCATTTTGATGAGAGAGTATGAATTGTAATTAACTCTCCACTGCACATCTGTCTTCTCTTTCCCTCACCTCATGCTTACCTCCTCCCAAACTCCCTTCAACCTCCTCCCAAACCCTCCCACCCTCACTCAAAATCACACCCTCTTCCATCCCCATACAACTCTCTCGACATTTACAAGCATGACAGCTGAAATGCTAAAAGCTCTAGAATCTCTTGAACTGAAATTCAAAATTTGAACTGCAGAATTAAACTGAGCAGTAGTTACCACTCCTGAAAAAAAGTGTTAATTTGTCCAATTCACACATTGTTTTAGATTTTGGTCGTCTCCAGATGGTGTTTAGTATGACACAGCCAGCTGCTCCTTATCAACCGCTTTGTTGGAGTGCTTGCTTGAGTGCTTAAGCCACTTAGCGAGCACTCTTTAATCTCTACAAGCTTCCACGTCGATACTGTGGCTTGGTTCTCCATCGGAACATCTTCGAAGTTAGGAAGGCAAAAGAAATTGGAGGATTACATTGAGTAAAAAAATGTTTTCAGTGGTTACAAAGCAATGAGTAACCAAATCACGGCAGGTTAGCCGGAAGGTACACACGCTTGCTCGAAGCTGTCTAGCCTTGGTTTGAATCCCAATCCAACTATCAACTGTCAACCCGGTGTTTCACAGGCAGGGTGATTCATCAATGTGTGCGCCGTCTCTCAGATTAATGTTAAACTGGGCATCACATCTGCCTGAATCCTCACTATTGTCTTCCCCCCACCCCCACTTCCTCACTCTCCCCTCCCCTCTCTCCTCTCTTCCCTCTCTCTCAGACCCCGACCCTCTCCCCTCCCCCTCTACATTCCTCCTCTCTCCCCCTCACTCCCACATCTCCCACCCACTCTCTCCCATATCTCTCCCTCTCTCCCACCCCTCCCCCTCTGTTAAGGACTGACCATTTAGTTTTAAATTTAAAACGGCTTCCCCAGAGTGTAGCATGTATGAATAGATTTAGAGTGACCTGACCATAGGGGTGCATGGATGCATGCAGGTAGGCATTTGCCAAGTAGATTGCATGGGTTTTAAATGCTCGCACCCAATTTTATGTAGAACCTGGTGGTTAAAAATGAAATCTTGCTGTTTGGTCGCATTTTATCACCCTTACCTTCCCCTCCCCTCTCGCCGCCTTCCCTTCCCTGCCCCTCACACCACATTTCCTTCCTCTCATGCTGTCTTCCCTTTCCTTCCTCTCGTGCTGCCTTCCCTTCTCCTCCCGTTGAACTGCTTCCCTTTCTTCACACTGTCTTCCCTTCCCATATTGCTGCCTTCCCTCCCCCTTCCCTTATGCTTACCTCCTCCCAAACCCCCTCCCCTCTCCACCCCCGATGAAATTTTCGGGCAGTCTCTGAATTAGGTATGAACATGTTGTTTTAACGTATCCCATTTCATTCAATCCTGTTTGACCCACCTCCCTCCCTTTCTCCACAAGTTCCACTACCAAATGAGAACCCCGACCCCCCTTCCCCCCTCAGGTTCCCTGAACAAATGCAAGTCCAGAACCCCCTCCCCTCATGCTTTCCTCCTCCCAAACCATTTCCCCACTTCCCCGCTGCTTTCTCCCATTCTCCTCGCTCACACCCCCCTTGCAGAGTGTATAGCAGCTTTTGGTGAGGCATCGCTCTCCTCACCCCCCCTTTCTTCACCACCTCCTAGCTCCCCCACCTTTCCTTGCCCCCCTCCTCCCTCCCTCTCTCTCACTCCCCTCCCTCCTCTCTCTCTCCATGAGTCTTTGTCCCCCCCCGCCCCCCGCCACAACACACTCGTCAGCAAAATGACGGGTTGTATTTGCGAGAAACTATAAAATAAATAAACAAATAAATATTCGGCCATACTTCACCTTACATAGCAAAATGAAAATGAAACTTTTTTCAGATTTTCAGCACAGGATATTTGAATGTTAAATTAGTGGTGGTAACATATTCTGTGCAGGGTGGCCACAATGTCTTGTCACCCATTGTAAATATTGACATTGCCTTTTATCATATTAGCTGACAACAATAAAGAGTTCTACAAGTTATACCACATACATTTGCAGAACTCTTTCACTTTATTACACATTTTACAGCATATGACACACATAAGTATGTGTCCAGTAGATCCGTTTGTGCTTCATCATTGTCATTGCAGAGAATAATTTTGTGCCATGTTCTGGGAGACATTTTCTGGAGCATTTGTGGGGTGATGCGATTAAAAGCAAGTCTTTCTGCTTATTTAAGGTCATCAGTGGTTTTGTAGCACTGCTGTGCAACATTCTCTTTTATGAAGCCCCAAAGGGATTCTTGTGGGAATCGTTGCTGGAAGTCGACGTGCACCTCTTCCATTGTTTTCCTTGCTTGTGGACGTTTGTGAACCCAGACACTGACAGCACTCTGTTGTTCAAAGGTGAAATTGCTTCTATCATCCATGGTTATGTTCACTCAATCTGAAAAAAATGGAAAAAGAAAACGAATTAACAATTTGCACACAAAGGCAATGTCACAATTTGTACAAGGGGTGACAAGACATTGTGGCTCCACTGAACTTCGACTTTATTTGGCAGATTGTAAACAAACGTTGACCAAATACTGTGAGAATTAAAAGCAAAGACATTAATTAATCTACAATTGCAGTAAATCTGTGATGCACCGAAAATAGTGTCCCTGGCAAAAAAAATCCCAATGTTGCATCACACTCCACAGATGTTTAATCATGCACACAATCCCTCTGTTCCACTGGTTTGTTTGTTTGTGCAGTGCATGATTGAGCAATTTCACTTTCATCCCAGGATGGTGATTCCACAATTATCTGAGCCCCTTTTGCTCTGATGTCACAAATCACTTTGTAGTTGGGAAGATCCATATCCAAAGATGAAGGCACACCATCCAGCAGGCTATTGTTGCCCAGTAGATAGGTAAGGTGCTGGTCCAATGTTTTGACCACTAAGTGCTCTTCTAGTCTGGGACTGTGCAGCCATCGTATGCTAGGTATTAAATTAACCTCCTCGGGAAGGATTGGATGCGGAGGTATCGTGTGACTGCAATATGCAGTTTGAGGCTGAGTATATATATATTCTTCCACCGTCCTTATGAGTCCCGTGTAAGTTTAGAGGTTCTTATAGTAATAGCGTAATGCACACGACCAGCTTCAGTCCCCTACAGCTTAAAATCAAAGATGACTATATCAAGCTCTGGTCCCTTGAACAGGGCAATGGCTTTTATGATGCAAGCTTGACAAACTTTAGCCAAAGTTGCATTTTGAGTGGCTAAATGAAACTGGAATCTAATCATGCAGATGCAACGGGAGAGTTTGTCATTCAGAGGCATAAACCAAGCTAAAAGCCTGATATTAAAATGCAGGACAGTTCAATGAGCAAAAGGAAAAATATTGGGTGATTGATATGTCAAAAGGTTTTTATTTGAAAATGAGCACAGACTCATCCTAACTCTTTCTTGCATTTCTGCAGGTAAAATTATTGTGAGAACAGTCAGCAGTGGCTGGGATTCCCGCTGAGGAAAAGGTTATGGTTTTTCACTAGGGTTGCACAGACCATGAACACGTTTACATAACACAAAATAACCAGGTATGATCTCACAAATAAGGAACATTTTGCTTTGAAAGAGCTGAGAGAAAGTGGCGATCTGATCATTGCACCGGCCCACAAAAGCAGAGCAGTAGTATTCGTGAACAGTGATGATCATCATGATTAAATGGAAAGGCTCACTGGTGATGAGAGCACATATAAAATGCTTGAAGAGGACCAAAACCAGACTCCACAAAAAGAGATTAGCAACAGATGAAGCACACATAAAACAGCTCGTAAACTAAGTACCACCTGCTATTACAAGCTCTATGTTAGTAAATGTGAGCTCCATAAATGTGTGGGTTACTGAAGATTCACAGAGTCGATTTGCATCTCCAGCCTGTTAATTTTGTTATAGTGGGCTCCATCTTACTTATTTTCCAAATTTTGGCAGAGGATTTTCGCTTGTTGGATGGAAAGATCCAATGTGAAATATCAGTGACATAATTGGCAAGATCAAAATGGCACAGTTAGCTGAAGGAGAGGTAATGGTAAGTTTTGATGTTGTCTATCTGTTTCGAAATATAAAGGATGCTTTGGAGGTAAAAGTAACCAAGGATAAACTGGATTGCTCAGGTGACTGGAACACAATGTGCTCTCAGGATAAGTAAACATCCGAGGACATCGCTAATTTATGTGCACTGTGTTTGAGGAACACCATCCTATTGTGTCAGGTCAAGTCAGGTATGGGAGCATGTGCCAGAACAGCGCGTCGCTGCATCCACTTTCCGCCGGTACTCCAGGGCCTCCGTCTGGCCATCCCCCAGGCAGATGCCAGGCCCATCCCCATCTCCTTGAGATGATGGTCAACCAGCTGCAACCACGAGGCACGAGGTCGGCCCACTGGCCTCCTCTACTCACGAGACTCTCCCGCTGAGAGAATCTGGTGAGCAGGATCAGCGTCAGGAAAACGAGCCACATGTCCATACAGCCGCAACTGACGCTCACAGACTATGCAGGTAACAAATCTCATCCGAGTCTCTCTCAGCAACCGCTCGTTGGACACAAAATCCGACGAGCGATAGCCAAGGATTCTCCGAAGAGACCTGGTACCAAAGGAATTAAATCTCTGTCTCAGATCCTTGGTCAGAGTCCAAGTCTCGCATCCATAGAGCAAGTCCTATTGTGTGGGGAACAGTATCACACACGTTTTCAGTACAACACTGAGATCACATGTTTATGCAGTGGCAATGACATTAGTGATGGGTAAATGAGAGGATGGAGCACCAACTTAAGGACAAGATTTCTTGCCGAGGATTTAGCAACAATTTGTAGACGATAAATTTTTGCTTGTGCACAAAATCAGGAATCATCACTTTCTTGACCATGCAAACAAGACCCACTTTATAAATTACCATGGAGCTAGAGGACAATCTAATATTGTTGTTCCTGGACATGTTGCTTTGATGCCACCTTAATGGTTCTTGGGCTAAATATATCTTCTTTTTTATATGCAGAGTCTAGGCTCATGGAAGAGAAAGAACACAGAACGGATCAGGATGCCACATAACAAAACAGCAGAAAGAGAAGGAAAATGCTAACAACAGGGATAAGGAGAAAATTAATTTACACGGACAAACAAGGGGTGCGGGTAACATTGAGGGGTAGGGGAGAACACAAACGGTCGACAAGATGGATACAAAAGCAAAAACTAGGAGGTTACTCAGTAGGGTGCATACCTCCACCATGCAATGCCTGATCAACGAGAACATATCTGGCCCAATACATTTTTGAAATATCATGACATATATCGTGTTTGGCCCAATCTCTCAATGGTGAAGAATCTTAATTTTTTTATCGTATCCAGATCCGTTTCCGGATCTTCACCAAAAATGAATCAATTCGTTGTGGTCACACACCCAACCTGTCCACCAAGTTCCATCCGAATCCATCCACAACCTTTTGAAATATCATGCTATATGTTTTTAGCCCTATTTCTCAATGGTGAAGAATCACTTAAAAAATTCTCGTCGCTGAATCTGGAACCGGATCT